>NW_010333904.1:21326-51870 GCF_000700745.2 Antrostomus carolinensis
ACTTCATAAGTAACTGGACTTTAGTTTTCATCTGAACAGAACATGACTTCTCATGCTTTCCTTTCTACCTCTCCTTATTTTAGAGACAGTAGGGACTGAACCCCCCCTTTTAAATTAGACCAGAGCTGTGCTTGCTTTGAGTTCTCTAAACTATGACAGAAAGCCGTTGGCTATTAGTAAACATTGAAATAGATTAAACTGAAAGGGAAATGAGACATTAAATCGTTTAAAAATGTCCCAGCGACCTTCATGCAATTCTTGAAACTATTGTCATATTCTTCAAATCACATATCCTTCCATCTTTGTATTTTTCCTTTCTACTCTTTGATTTTAGAGATGCATATTACTCACCAAAAGGAAGGGTACCTTTAAGTCCAAGAGCTTCATTAGTATTTTAATTATGTGGCAAAATCATCAGCACATTTACATCACTCCCTAGGCTATCCCACCAAGGGCCTGATCTGAGAGAGAAGAGTAATTCTGTGCAGTGACTCCAGAGCAGGCACTAGACTCAATTCTTCTTGGGTTAAGCAATCAAACCCTGTGACTAAAATAAAGAGGAGAAAAATATTGGAGCTGTGAGACAGATGTCAGAGGAGCTACCCTATGTCAGATGAGGCAGTATGAGGAATTTGTCTCCTTCCTGTGCAGGAAGCCTCAGAGCTGGGTGTAGGAGGATGCTGTGTAGCTGTTTGCAGATGTAGTGATCTGCAGATGCGTATTGCAGTTGCAGACCCCGGGGACACAGAAAATCCTGAGAGCAGCTGTGGGGAGGCAATACGGTTCCTGATGCTATTTTTTTGCTCTGTCATTTGCAGTCCTGATACTGAAGAGGTGTTTAAACCCTCGTCCAGATACTCCAGATACTGAGAAGGAGTTTAAACCCTTGTCCTGTACTTCTCAAGAATGTGGTTGCAAGGAAAGTTTCCTTGTGATGGGCATTCTGGAGACCAGCATTGAAGCTTTCTATTAATTTAAATAAATATTATGCTACCATTTTACTTACTGTTCTCTGCAGTTCCAAGCTCCCTCTATTTCTGCCTCTCCTTTAAACCCTTTCCTTCATGTATAAAGCCATATTCCTTGCTCTAAAGTCTATATATTAAACAATTTCTTCTGTAAAGGTACATGTTCCCTCTCTGTTTGGCAAAATAACTGAGGATGAACCTGTATAGTAAACACAGAGAAGTGTCTTAAGATCAGATTCTTATAGAAAAAGCTAAGCTTTTCTTCACATCCTTATGGAAAAAGCTAAGTTTTTCTCTTAGCTTTTGCTCTAAGACAGATGAAAATTAAGTGAATTAAGAGATCAGTTTAGGCCTTGAAAATGCAGCAGTCTGAATGGTCAGAGTGAAAGACTGTGAAGATATCCGTGTTTGGGAAGTTTCACAGTAACACTGATGGCCCAGAATCCTGTCCTTGGTTCTCTTATAAACACGCCAAAAGGTTTTGCAGATCAATGCAAGTTTTTTCTTGGACAATAGTTTTCTCCAAGCAGTGATGAGTCATTGTCTTCCATGTTCAGTTCTTTCATGAAATGTCCTATGAAGCATATTAAGCAGGAAATGTTGATTTTAATTGCAAATGTAATTATTTCAGCTTGTGGTGGACTTTTGTGGCAATAAAGTTTAGAAGCCATGCTAAAAACTGGAGTATAGCTCTGTAATTGAATCAGACCATGTTGTCAGTGTTGCAGAAATTTCTGCCAATTTCAGTGGTAAGAACTGCTTAAAAATTACTCATACGACATGCCAATAGAAAATAGTATTAATGAATTACTAAAACTACCATTTAAAATTTTAGAGAAGGAAAAGAGGGTAAAGTTTCTTTTCAGGATTTCTAAGACTAGCTCTGAAATATCTGTAATAATAGAATACAAGAGTGGATAGACCATTTCACTGATCCCATTTAATGGTTTTTTTTTCTCTCTCTCTAGTGTGTTTTAGATGGCCTGTGATACTCTATAACTTTTTTAACTAGAACAATCTTACATAATGTGCTAACTCTGGCAAAATACTGAATTATATAAAAATAGCCTTACCTTGAACTGCTGAATGCAAGGTTATATAAGTTGTTAAATGTGGAATAATTATTCTACCACAGGATCATCAGTGGCCACATGTGCTTCATATAAGTGAATGGCAAGATATAAATTCATTATTTTAAGAAAAAGTCTCTAATGAGCTCTTAAAATTTTAATACCTGAACTGAAAATGTGCACTGCACATCAGTTAAGGACAAAACTGCTAAACCTATCAAGAAAATATCCAAAAGAAAAGGAAAGATGAAAACATGTGAAATAATTGGCTAATTCCCTGACAAGCTTCAATACATAATTATGATGGGGGATAAAGAGCCCCCCTCTTCTGAAACCTGTACTATTAAAACAGCCCATAGAGAATAGTAACTTGGCCAAAAAACCTCAAGAGAAATTTACCTGTGGGAGATTCATCATTCAATAAAAGGAAGCGAGAAGACATGTATGAAAAATCAGAAGGTGCACAAAGGATGTGATGATTCAACAAAACTAAACTCATAGCTTTGCCTGTTTACAGTAGGATTCTGTTCTTTATTTAATCACAATCTGCACAGAATGCTAGCATATGGGTTGGGGGCGAGAGGAGCACGATTTGGCATCTACTGACTAATTTGATATATAGCACATTTTTCCTATCTTCTCAATACATATGATGTTGAAAATTATTTGAAAATTAATGAGGAGAAAACTGACCCCTTCCCCCCCCCCCTTTTTTTTTTCTTGCAAAGCATGCAGTTCACTGCACCTGGATAGGTAGAAGGAAAATGGTAAATAATTGCAAAATTCTTAAGAGTACATTTTCAACCTGGTAATCAGAAAGGAATATTATTAATCAACTACATTTAGAGCTAGCATGCACCGGTGTTAGAAGAAAACAAAAGACAGAAAAGATGTAGAAAGATGATATAATCTTGTAAGCACATTTCTAATTCATATTGACCAGTGTCACCGAACTGAATTAGAGCAGCTGAAAGCTGTGGAAACTGCCTGACCCACTTAGTCAATCTGCAAAGTCCAGTTCAGCTACAAAATTAATGTAACATTTGGAGTGGAATTAGAGTTAAAATGTTGTAAAGAATAGATTTAGAAAAAATACACAAATACAAACAATTTGAATAAAAAAGTTTGCAAAACCTTTTATTTTAAAAAAATCCCATTTTCTGACAAATCCAAAAAGGAGAGAGTTTTTTCTTTATTTTAAAATAGTTTTTCTGGTAAAATATCAACAAAGACCTTCTTGAAGTCTTAGTTGAAGTCAAGACAAGTTTCCAGCAATATTAAGCCATGACACTGAAAATAAAATTTAATCTGTTGAAATTTGTTCATTTTCTGTGTCTTGGAATGAAATGTGATGTTCAAAATATACACAGAGAATATGAATAAAGGGCTATTCTTTCAAACTAGGTATCACTGTGTTCTTTTCAATATTTTGTTCATTTATACATAAGTAATTTCATAAAGCAGTATTTGTTCTGTGGAATACATGTATCATAGAAAGAAGAACTAGAAATTAAAAAGTATTATAATCAGACACTGTCAACATACTTCAAAAATATAACTCTTTCTAGTATTTTGTGTAGCCTGGATTTTAAAAAAAGACATATGAGGAATGAAAGGTATAATTTCCTATTTATATGTTAGTAATCAGCAATTTAAAGTTTAACAAGGGGAACCCATTAAGGCTGGTCCGCCTGTTGCATAATCTATGACATGTACAACTTCTAATGCCTACATATAACCATTCCATTTTTGTCAATGTACTGCATTTCTTAGGGAAGAGTATTCCATAAGCTTCTATCACCAAGTTGTTGATCTGATCTTCAGCCCACAGTTTCATTCGTAGATTTCTTGTATTACTCTTTGTTAAGTGACCCTAAATAGTTCCTTTTCTCACCTCAAGATTTTAATATTTACAGAATATTTTTATATGGACATCCATCTTTCCATTGAAATGAATAAGAAAAGAATACATAGGACTTTTGTTTTTAAGTATGATTGCAATTTTCATAAATGTGTATGGACTTGCAATCAGTCTGACATAAAATAAGATTGGATTTATGTAGTATACATTGATGTGTGATTGTTGAACTGCTGTGAACTAACGCTAGACAGAAAATAACTGTCTTTAATTCAACCTATGAGTTTTCTCATTTTTATCCTTCCAATTCTCTCCTTCATAGAATTATAGAATGGTTAAGGTTGGAAGGGACCTTAAAGATCATCTAGTTCCAACCCCCCCTGTCATGAGCAGGGACACCTTCCACTAGATCAGGTTGCTCAAAACCTCATCCAACCTGGGATTCATCCCAATGGAAAAGAGTGAGCAATCAACTGGGTGGAGCTGAGCTGCCTCTGGGGTTAAAACAATACAAGAAAACTGTCATTTGGGCAATTATTGGCATAGAGGACCCAGATTAATATTGTTGATCCAGGTCAGAGTCAAGAGGAGTACAAATCTTGATTTTCTACACTACAACTCTTATTTTCAGTCCAACTGTCAATTTTTAATGTGAGGGCTTTCTTAGATCAGAAAATCCCTTTTATGTCTGGGATATTTTCCAAAAAATATTTTGTTTGTCTGCTTGCTTTGTGTGTTTTATTTTCAAAATCAAATTGAGGGGGTTTTGAGGTTTTTTTCTTTGTTTATTGGTTTAGTTTTGTTTGGTTGGTTTTGGTTTTGAAGTTGATTATCTGCCAGGTAAAATATTTTTGAAAATCATTTCTGATTACTTGAAAAATTATTTCCCAAATTTAGGTCTTTTGCTTCTAGGGAATCATGAACACGTTTGTAAAGCCTTCTGCTGAAGACAACTGTATTTTCCAAGGATGCATTGTGGTCTACTAATGGATACATCTGAGGGTCACCACTTTTGTTACTGTTGGTCACTTTAACAATAGTGAAAGCACAAGTAGTGGCATCTGACAGAGAATATTGAGTGGCAACACATGTCAAAGAGGTGAAAAATATGGAAGAAATCTTAATAGACCAGAGTGGTTTTTTCCATGATCAGCTCATTTTGTTAAGTTAAAATATTTGAGTCGGGATGACAGTTCTTGAAATTAATGTCACTTTTATTACTGAATGGTTTGTTGGTTTATTTTGTTTTGGTTTTGTTTTTGTTTTGCGGTTTTTTTGTGCAATACAGCTCTAGATTTCTAACTTTAGCTATTTAATTGCTAGGTCTATCAAATGACAGATATAATTTAATGAAAATAGATTGCATGTAATTACTGAAGCAATGTCTACTTCTTCTTGAAAATGCAGATAGAAAGTCCTTACAAATTTGTAATAGTGTGCTTCAGAAAAGCAGCCTGTTAAGCTCTTCACTAGTGTTCCCATCAGGTACTGTAAATTCAGGGGTGTTGTACGGCCACCCGCACCTGAAGCGAAATGCATTCTTTTGGGTAGGGACCAACATCTTTTATACTTTATCCCTACAGAGCATGAAGAAGGCACCCATTCCATTAAAAACAAACAAGCAAACAACAAACAAATAGAAATACTTCTATCAATCTGTGACTAGATTAGGTCTCCAGGCATCCTGAAAACAGTTGTCAAAAAGTGTTTTGTCTGAGAACAGTGAAAAGGAGAACCCATCGGCCACTGCTGAAGGTAGTTGCTGCTCACTGAAATTTGTTGCCTGGTGGTCAATATATGGCTAATCAGGACAAGGCTGTTTCCTTCCACCTTCTCTCCACCTTATTTAGGTACAAGAAAAGACAAGATGGAGCTTTGCAAAACCTGCTCACTATGCCTGAAATAAAATGCAGGACTTCTGTACAGTGTGGGCATGGTGAGGAGCTGACCCCCATGAGATGAGCTGCAGGTTAGCATAGCTGTAGTCAGACATCTCTTACTCCACACTTTTGAACAGGCATTTTGGGGTAGGATATCCAAAGAAAGTAAAATTGTAATGCAGCCAATCACTTGTAAATTAAAACACACACACACACACAAAAAAAACCTTTGTATTTTTGCTAAAGTATCAGCTCCAATAGAAAAGTTGGGGAGACGTGCAACTGTAGCTGTCAGTCACAAGCCATAAGGACTCCAGTCCCAGCTTCCTTTTAGTTCTGAGATGCTTGTGCATCATATGATTCCACTTAAATTCATGGCAGTCACCTTTAATGGGACAAAAAACTTCAAGAAAAACAGCGGCTGCAAAAACTGCTTTCAATGACTGAGAATGAAGGCAAAAATATGTCTGGTAACATTCCAGAAATGCTTGTGCTTAAGTGGAACTGGAAGAAAGCCAAAAAATTAATTTGCTCTGAATGCAAATATTATCACACAGCTCTCATCATAATATGGTAAAAGATAAAGCCATACTCAAGGGAGCAAAGACATCAACCATTTGCACAAATGCCATGATTCTGACCAGTTTCCTCAGCAAAAGAGAAAAAGTAAAAACTACTGTTTTAACTGTGCATGACTTAATAATAATAATAATAATAATAATAATAATAATAATAATAATAATAATAATAATAATAATAATATTCTCACTAGGATTATACCTCAGCTATTTCTTACCACAGTGCTGTCCTGCAAAGTGTCCATCTGCCCCACCTTTGACAAGTACAGTTAGGACAACTTGTCAGTGCTGAGCATTTCAGGCAATCACCTGTATTCAGCTCTTATTTTTTGCTCAACGCTTTAAAATTTGATTAAGTATTCTTCTAGTTCATAGCCTGTGTGCTCAGCAGGGTTCAGTACTGACTAGCAGCACTAAATCTCGATAAAACTATTACTGGCAAATCCTCAGAGGAACAAATAATACCTTTTCTCTCTGCTTTTTAATATGCATGACTATATTAATACATTTCTGATAGTAACTACTCTCTTCATTCAAGTTCAGGGTACCATTCCTAATGGCATCTGTAGAAACTGAACCCAAACAACTGAGGGCAGAATTGCTTCAAATAGCCTTAGGCTCAGATTGAACGAGACTCACTTATCATTTATGTCACACAGCCAGGTGGCCCTATTTCCTAGCAGTGCAATCAGAAAACTATTGACCAGCAACAATATAGGTTTCACTTCATATTACTAAAATGAACAACCCCTGCAGGAAAGTTGTTTTATTCATAAATTTCAGATGATTCACTGAAGTAAGAATCCTGAACTTAAAGATGAGGAGCTTAAGCATGGAGATGTAAAGCAACCTGTGAGAATTAATTATCCTTCAGCTTTCCAGACCCCCTTTTTTTCAGTAGTGAGCTGTGTTGAATATATGTCGTGGTTTACGGAATCAGTAGCTCTTTAGGGGACCTCAAAATCTAGGCTCCTTTTCAGCCAATAGTCCTTTTCTTGCATGGGATGCATCACACCTAAGTGTATGCATGCAGTATGGGTTTGCTGTTTTTCATTCCTCTGTAGTAAAACAGCTTGTGAAGATTGCCCCTGTTTCCATTTATTTATTTGTTTATTTTTAAGCACATGAGGGAGTCGCTCCCAGACACATGAATTTTAAAGGCAGGTGAAATGAATTCCTTGATGACTCTATTTTCTCATTCATGAAACCAAAAACTTTCTCCGCCTTTCTTTTGTGTTTTTGTTGGGTTTATTTTGGGGTTTTTTGGTTTTGTTTTTGTTTGTTTGTTTGGTTTTTTTGTGGCCTTAGCGTTTCAAATCAACAAGTAAGACACAGTTGTAAATTTAAACTATGTGGTACTCAGTGTAATAGGAAACGACTTCAATATGGATATCTCATGCTGCATAAAAACTAGAAAAAAAAGAATATTAATAAAGATAAGGAAATCTTAAGGCTCAGGTAAATAATTTTTAGGTGACACTGATCTGTGCATATTGCAATGCACTACCCTTCATGCAGAAATCTCTGCCACAAATTTTAACACGGACATGCTGCAGATTGTTATTTCTTTCTACATTGTAAGTTAGTTCTATGATGATCTAGTAGTTACCTAGGAAACAAATTTAGGAAGGAAGTATTTGTGATTGTGTAAGGACTGATTTGGGTTTTTGGCTTTGGGGTGATTTTTTTCACATTTTCAGAGGTTTAAAATAATTAAATATTGCTAAATATTGAAGAATTTACAAATTTACTTCTAGTCTTTCTTACTAGTTTAGCTATATCATGATGTACTAAAACTAACAAGTCATAACAAGAGCATTAGGTTTTTTAAAGGCTCTGAATAAATTGTACAATTATGAACAGATATTGAGCTGTTCCTTATCAACACTCTGCCTATGACACTGGTTTATTCTTGACATGAATATTCATAACATTACAAACTTCCTTACAGCTTTGGCTGATCTATTAATAAAAATCAGGGATTCCTATTATAAACACACAAAGGTGATGAGATGTCTTGTATTCAGCTCTCCACCTGTACCACATTAAATTTTGTTGATTTCAGCACATCTATTTAGGCCACAATGAGCAAGAGCTTCTGAAATAAATTTGCACATTATTTTAAGGTATGTGGTTTAATCATTCCCGCTGTATGTGATTCAGATATACTAAAATTCTTGAGCTATAACACAAGCTTGTGTTAGGTTGTTCTAACAATAAGGTACTGGACATGAAATTTTCAGGGAAGAAATAACACAGTAACTTTCAGACAATAAAGGAAAGAATGCATGTATTACACCTGTGTTTGCTTTTAAAAAACTAAAGGTGTATTAATTCATCAAAGTTTTGCAATGAAAGAAATAGCAGATCTGTTAGCATTAGGAAAAGTGAAGGATGGCATCCTATTAATTTATAGTAAGTTTTTTTTGTACTTAATAATGACTGAGTTCACAAAAAACTTTCTTTACAAAATTTATTTACTCTGTTTGGCTATCTACTTTCATGAACTCAATATCTGTAATCAGCATGGTTAATATGTCTGTAATGCATTAAGAAACCAGGCTAAGTAGCACAGTTGATATAATTTAAATTCAGTGAATTAGTAAAATAGTTGCCTAAAAATGCTGATGAAACAAAGCAGAAAGACAAAAAAAGTGTATTGCCATATGTTTAAATACCTGTACATAGCTTCTCCTTACTTTATCACTTGCCAGTAATATGACTGTGTAAAATGTATGGCAATAAAATATATAATCCAAGCCTCATAATCACTATTTGGAATTCCAAACATTGCAAGAAATGACTGCTGTGCAGGGCTGGAAGCTCACCCAAAAATATTGAAAATGCTTGTTGGAAATTGCTACTTCCTCCCTTTTTTTTTTCAAATTTGGGAGGTTTTATACAGCTCTAGTTGCTATTGTTGTTATGATTTTATCTCAATTTTTCTGTCCATTGCCAGGTTTTCATAAGTTTAACTAATAGACTTTGAATAAAAATTTCCAAGTGTGATGTCTATATGGTATTTAATTTTCTTAAAATATTATTAAGATATTTATAGGATGTTTAGACTCTTGTGTTGAAATATTTGGACTTATTGAAAACTATAAATTTAGGGACTGCACATTTATTTTGGTCTGTAAATCGCAGGTGAGATGTAAACCAAACTTGTATTATGAAAAGAAAATCAGTTCAGTGTTTATATAAGTTATGACATTTTCAAACCCTATGCATGAGCAAAATCCACTTTTTTTTTTTTTTTTCTTAGAGAAGAAACTTACATACATTTAGTGATACAAAGAATTTGCTTAATAGAATCTTTGGTACACACTTGATAAGAAGTGAAGATGAAGAATGTCTATTTTATTTGTTTATAGTAGATTTTGGTTTAATTTAACATGAATGTCCAAGGCTCAGTTACGTTATACTTTTGAGTATAGTGTCTGGAATTTTTTTACCCCTAGATATCCACAGTACAGGACTGTGAATCATATTCGTATTTAATCTCTGATGGATGAATTTTGTTGGCAAAATATAACTGTTATCTTTCTTCCGTAGTAAACTGTTACAGCTATTTCACCTTTCATGCCTTCAATTCCCTTAAAAACACCAAGAAAATTAAATGCAAAGAAACTAAGAACAAAACTAATGTGAGTGCAAGATGAAGAGGTGGAATGTAAAGCATATGAAGGCCAGGAAATAAATGACTGTTCTTTTTAGTACATTACCTTGGTCTTATTCCATATGCACTTTCTCTTCAATATGAACTTCAGTGTTTTACCATTTATTATCTAATATCACCACTGTACATACACAGGGCAACACCACATCCAAGTAATATGTGGATTTGTCTGAGTTTGAATTTTTATTTTCAATTTTAAAAGGTTGAATCCTTTTGCATTTACAGTTGCATACTTGTGATGTGCACAAGCAACACACCCATTAGAAGAATCAGCTGTGTGGTCTTGGGCTGGTTTGTTGTTTTGGTTTTTTTTTTAATTAAAAGGAAATTAGTTTTTTGGATCAGAGTACACCATTTATCACTTTGATGGAAAGGATCAGTTCCTCCCAAAAGCTTTTGCTTAGCTCCAGCCCTCCAAGTGCTGGGCAAAGCACTCTGTGTCCCAGACACTCCTCTTTGTGCTCCTCAGCACACTATTCCACAAGGATGGATACACAGAGTCGCAGATATCACTTGTGTGTCTTACTGAGATATCTCAAGCAGTAGTTTTCCCTGGCTGGGTAACCCTGGCACAAATTTTATTCACTGTACTCTCGAGTCAGAAAATCTGCCCCTGTAACCAAAGCCACTAAGACAGCAGCAATGCTGTATCTAGTAGCATTAAGAAAATAAAAATAAATAAATTGAGGATTTAATTTCAGCCATCAGATAATTTTGGAAGTATTTCCATTTTCCAATCTGAAATTTATTTTAACCAAAAGACAGTACATCATTTCCACTTTCCTATTTATCCCCCTCTCCCATATAGAGAAACAGATTTGAAACTAAAGGTCAAAAGAGTAAGTACTGGACATATCTGAATTTAATTTAGCTGCTGCTGTCTTTCCCTTGCAGAGGAGAGTAATGTTTTGGAGTATTAAATTAAGTTGTTGAGTTTAGGGATTTATTTTATAATGGCTTATCTTTTAAAAAAACCCAAACAAACAAATAAGACGATGTTTTAGCATATGTAAAAAAATTTAAAACAATAATTAGAATCTGCCCTTTCATACAATGATTCTGCACTTAAGGATAACTTTTGTTCTTTGCTTTTTGTTACTAGTAAAATAAATTATTCAGAAAAATAACATTAAAAACAATTAGAAATACCAAACTTGAAGTTTTAGTTCATTACCTTGGGTTTCCACAAATGTAATAATGGCTTGAATTGCATTTACTCCAGGGTTATTCTTTTGTACAAAACTCCAGTCTGTTTTTCTGTTTACAATACATTTAACAAAGGAAGAAAGACTACAGACTAGAACGTTACTCTCTTCGAGATAAGGAAATAATTTGTTCAGGTGTGTGAGTGAAAAGTAACCCAACATGTGAATTAACTGCAGCATTTATGTGCTTCAGCTTTACAAAAGGCACTGTTACTTAAAAAAAAACAAAAAACAACACAACAAAAAAAAACACAAACAAAAACTTTCTTCTTTGAAATCAACAGTTACAGCTGCTGAAAATCAGATCACATCAAATACAACACACCTTCAAATGTCTTCAGGAAAGACACTTTTTATAGAAATTTACAGTTCTGGGAAGAAGATAGTCCCTGATCTCATCTGGACCTTACACTGGACCTTTAACAGCAGTACTAAAGAGTGACATTAAGTCTCTGGTATATTCATAAACTTGATGTTACATGCTTCCTGAAAAACCTTTGAGTATAGACAGTTTTCTTGCTACTTTGTCAGACATTAGGAAGCTTATCTGATAGTACTTATACTTAGTTTTTACAGAAACTTCATAGAGGCTGTTATACCTACATTTTACAGAATAGTCATCTATGTTTCAGGCTTGGGCTAGAGAACACAGTCTTGGTATAACGGAAAAATATGTGGCTTAGCAGAGCTATAGGAAAATGCTGACTGAAAGTGGTGGAGAAGAAACTAGGAATTCCTAGAAGTAAGAATAACTGATGTATTTGCCTCAGTTCCTAAGAAAATGAATGAGAAAAATGTGATATTAACTCACAATATTATCCTTCGATGTTATGATCTTTGGTTTTGGTGTTCTACGTCTGTGGAGGTTTTCAAGACTCATCTGTACAAAGCCCTAAGGGTCCTCATCTGCATTCTGCACTGACCCAATTTTGAGCACCTCTGTTACCCCAACAACTCTGCAATACTGTGATTTCTTGAGTGAGGGCAGTACCCTTCAACTTCTCTCTCTGGATTTTTTCCTTATGTTCTGAATAAAAAAAGAAAAAAAAATCACTAAAGAACTCCAAAGCTTGCTGCTTAGTCAGTTTTCCTAGTCGTCCAAATTCTTCAATAATCAGACTTCCACAATTTCCTGTGCTTTGAGTAGTGCTCAAAACGTATTTTGTGTAATTAATCAGCATGATTTGGTGATTTATAAAAAACAATGTTAATCTTGTTCTCTGTCCTTTATCATTACAAGGACACTTTCCGTATGTCTGTCCTTCTTTTGTTCCAGAATCAGGAAAGACATATAAGTGAATAAATACTTTTTTTATTTTCCATTGCTTCTTTTGCTCTGATAGAGTGTTCATCAAATAAATTTCATTTTACTGTTCATTAATTTGAGATTTTTCTTATAATTATCTTACATTTTCTTTAAATTTTTTGGCAGCAATTATGAAAAAAAAAAAAGACTAATTATTATATTAAGTTACCACAGCTTTCTGTAGCAAGCGAAATAAATTTGTTGAATTTTTTTTGTGATCTACTGTTTGAGAACAAGTTAGAAAATATAAGTTATCATAAGGCATCAGGACTATATTATTCAGGGAGACTGAAAAATATCCAGCATAAATCTGTTGATAACAATGTGAAATACCAGTTTAGGCATAAAAATGGCCCAAGACAGACTCTTTCTTAGGAATCTATCTTCAAAGTTTAATTAGGTCTTGATTTTCTTAAATTTATCTAACACTATGCCCCTTTGGGGAAATATATATAGAATTTAATATTGTTTCATATCCTGACAGGGAATTCTAAAAAATACCTCAAAAAAGCGTATTAGAAATACCTTATTCCCCAAATGTATCTAAAGTATGTAGATCAAACATGTGTAGGTATTTAATTCTTGTAAAACTATTATAATCTTTATCAGTAGTATTGCTCTCAGGAAAGTTTTTTTCAACAGGAAGAATCATGTACAAGTTATTATTATATGGTTCATTAAGCTTTTCCTCTTTTTACTATTGAAGTATCCACAAATCTCCACCAGCTTAGCTTTAATGAAACACCAGATAAGTTCATAACAGGACATTTTCAAACTGCACAAGATATTTTTTGTTTAAATAACTTCTTTTTTTTCTCAAGAAACCACTGTGGATCCCTGATAAAGAAGTTGCCTTTTCTTGTCCCGCTCCCATAGACAAGCCTCATGTACAACCAACACCCCTTCTTTACAGCAATCTGCTCTACAGGGCAGCCACTGGTTGCTGTTGTTGCTGTTTTTCCTCTGCTTCCTTTAATCCTTTAACATAAAATGAGAAGAAATGCTGAAACAGTACTCCATAGATCTTCTCAGTTACGGCTGTACTTGAATACTGGGAACAAAGTACTGGACGTGATGCTCCTCTTGCATATTATAAATAAAATTAAGAAGAATTGGAAGTAAATTATTTCTTATGTTTTTGGTGCTTGAGAAAAGATTTTTTTTTCCCTTTTAAGCATATCTTTTCTATTCTTACTTTTATGACTGATAAGTTATGACACTCCTTGCAATTTGGAAGCATCTTCATGATTTAAAATGCTGACATGTACACCACCAAAAAAGGAAATTTGATTACAAAAAATAAAGATGACTGACTTCTGAGGTCTTATAATTGTTCTAATCAACTGGTTAGGTTTATTTTCTCTGTTGGGTGTTGGCACTCAACTAGGTTATTTTCTTCCCAACTTTTCATCTTCTAAGGGTTGCTGGAACCTTTTATCTTCCTTCTTGCGTTCCAACACTTCTAAAATTTACAGTCATTTTTAAGTGCCTTTAGACACCTGATTCCCAAGTTTGGGCTCAAATTGTGGAACAAACATAACTCTTTTTTTAAATTTTATTTTGGCAGAGAAGACTCCCAGGCATTTTCCATGGAAATTCTCCTCAGTGTTGGCACAGAGTGGCATGAGGGGGTGAGTTCAATGAAACATAAAGAGATCAGTTATTTGCATTTATGTTGTGGAACAGTCCAGTAATAGAGCCAGGAAAATCTCAGACCAGGTCAAGAGCAGATCCATGTTGCCCTCTTGGAAACACTGACTTCATGACCAGTTCTATCTCCGTATTATAGACAGAGCAAAACCTTGCCACTATTAGTAAGCAGTCCCATGTGTATCACATATTCTGGTCACTTCAACTTCCCTTGACTCTAGCTTGTATCTTTATTTTTTTTGTTTATTTGTTTGGGGTTTGCCCTTTCATGTTACCCACTATTTATATTCTACAGGAAAGAGCCAGAAGCACAGGTGCTTTAAGCTCCATGGTGTATCATTAATGTTTTACTAGAGGGCTTCTCTGACCAGCAGCACCTTGCTCTTGCAAATGCTAAGGTCATTCAGCTGGAGCAGGCATTCTACTGTAAAAATTAATGTATTGTTAGCAGAGAAAGCTTTAAATATTACTTCCATTTAAAAAGGCAAACTAGCATTCCTAAACTGTGACAAGGAGAGGTGGTGGTTCGTCAGACACAAGGGCATATTTTTCCCCACCCTGTTGTTTGCTCTTCTACTAAGAGCAAGCAGAGGTAGCAAGCTCTGCTTTAAAACTCTCCAGATATTTTTCTTCTGTTAAATAAGACCCACATGGGAAATGGCTACAAGTACTGTAACACCATGGGTTATTTGTCTCCAAAGGAATTATTAGAGAGAAAGTATCTTTCTTTCTGAAGTGGATTGCATTCATTGAAGCTATTTGGTATTTTTCCCTCATTTTGATTTATTAGCATTTCATAGACACTCATAATAATAACTCACAATCTATAATAATGTAATAAATCTAAAAAAACAAAAAAGGTTTGTGTTGTCTTTTCACTTTTTGTTATATACTTTGTTGCCATAAATCTTTCACATTTCTTCCAAAAATAGAAGGAACACCCCATTATATTTCTCTGAAGCAGAAAAAGGCTGTAGTGCTATAACTATGTGATTTTATCTCACTGGACCTACTGCCTCAATGAGGTAGAAGTCCTTGCTCCACTAGAAGCTCTAAATCCAGTCTGGATACTGGTTAAAGGCTTTTTGCTCTCAGAGGCAAATGATTTGGTGACTGAATTGCTTAGTTGTAGGTACATTGCTGCAAGCTGATGCTGCATATTTCTAGTTGTTCCTATCCACCTTATTTTCCAACTGGTGATTTCTATTTTCATTTCTAGGTTCACAGTTCATTTGCACTTGACCCCCCAGAGATTGTTTTCTTGAGCAGGCATTTTGTAAAAGCACAGAGAATGGATTAACCCCAGTTCTCCACTGTAGTCTGTATTGCGTATTCTTTAAAAGGCACTTTATAGGAACAGACTTTTTTTTCCTGTCAAATATCTCCTGCATTCTGGTTCCTATGCTTTCTCCATTTGTACTGCTCTGAAAATGAGAAATGTGATGTATGTTTTGGATTTGTGCTTTTGGTGGGTTTTGTGCATGGATTGTTTTTTCTGTACAGTATGTTAATGGTATTTGCATTTCAGATATGCCAGATTCCTTTGCTAGTTGCTTGAGACACAGCACAAGAATGAATTACTCTGAACTGTCTATCTGTCTCCTGACAGGTCTGCTTGAAAAGCAGCTTGCCTGAAGCTGTATTCATTGTTATTTCACTTATCTCCAAGTCAGCAAGAGACAGTTTTACAAATCTCTAACATAAGGCATGAAATGGAATTCAACAGCAACACTGATTTTCTTCTTTTTATTTGGCCAAATGAATGGAGGCTGGTAGATTGTTAATACAGAGAGCACATTTTGGGATGTTTTCTTGAAATGTTAACTTTATTAAAACCAGTCACCTTATGAGACAAACAGTAAAAACACAGAGAATTAATTCTCCCTGTTTTATTTATCTTTCCCTGTATCTACTTCAAAATACTACTTTTGGGGTCAAACACAATGAAGTTGATAGCATCTACTGAGGTGTGTAAGACATATTAGTCTCTCTCTTTCTGACTGTTATTATACATTGCTCCTAATAAATGCTAATAAATTATATAAATAGACAATTAGCTTAAGACCATAAAAAGACATTCCATTTTCATGAAGCAGAATGCTTCCCTGAACTTTCCAGGGCACAGAGTTGATCTCAAACACATTTTCCTAATTATAGTGTTGTGGGTAGCAATTGACTTCCACTCATGGGTTGGTTCCCATCTATATACTTGTGTGAAAAGAAGCCCAAGCCAGTCCCCGTGCTAAGCACTAGGACCAGAGCAGCATTCTTTTTCAGTGATTTCTGTGTAGTTACCCCTCTGTCCGTCAAGGAAGTCAGTTTAACTTTTAAAATGTGAGCTCTGCCACTTACCCTCAGAACTAGAGAAGGTAATTTATCTCTATTTTCAATAGTAACAATGCAGTCAAAGACTGCTTCCATCAGGGGAACAGAGCTTTCAGGCCTGGCCTGGCACAGCCCCCCTGCTTGTCATGAACACAGCCCCAAGCACCCAGAATAGCCGTACCCATTGAGTACGGTTTGCCCTTCTTTGGCTTTTGCATCTTGTTAAAACACTTTTTTTCATGGAAAGAGTCCTCTTCCTTCCTATGACTCCCCTCCCCTTCAACTGAAAAGTTGCCTGCTGAAGAAATAATTGGGGCTATGATATGAGATCTTAGGCCTGTCCTCATCTGTGACACAGCTTCCAAGCCTATCTCTGCATCAGTAAATTAAAATGGTCTAGAAGCTATTCTGTGGCATGGAGGGCAGGAGGTATAACACAGCACACCTCCGTAGGGCTCAGTTTCCTTTCCACCTAGGCTGGCTGGCTTTGTCCATGCTGGAAATCTTCCTGGGTCCTCGAACTGTGCTATGACTGAACAACAGTTTCAGAGATCAGAATCATCTTAAAGGGTGCTAACAGAGCATCATGTGCCAACTTCATGCCTTTTCAGTTACACCAGGAGTCTTTAAAGACATTGTTGCCTTGATAACAGGCTGCTAAAAACTCTTCAGACTTCCGCAGCTCATTCCCCTGCCTGAGGACTTTGAGATTCACCACAGAGAATATTTCTCAGAGTGTTTTAAAAGCACATGGAGTGCACTGAGATGCTGTGGATAACCTCACTTAGAAGATGCCATTGCCCTCTCTCTCTATATGGGATGTAAAAAGTACGGTGAAAAATCTCAAATAAGAGTCAGGAGTAGGCCAAATATATATATATATTTTTTTTTTCCATCATAAATGCTTGTCACTTTTCTGAGAAAATTTGGCAGTTAGACTGGAAAGAACCCTCCATTAAAACCCATAAGCCAGTTCTTTTTACAAATCAGGGCCCAACATTAGCAAAGGTGGCTTAGGTCAAAATGCTAAGCTTAAAACTGAAACAGAGATATTTTCTAGCATTGTAACAGAACAAGAGTCTAGTTACTGCAAGTTACAGTACTAGATTCTTAATGTAATTTCCCAATTACTAATGCAGAGTAAGTTTTTTTCTATTATTTTCTTTTTAGTTTCATCAAAAAGACCAGATCAAGTGCAACCTGCTATTATAGGGATTTTTAATCAAATGCAGTTATATAATTAATGATACAATACTAAGCCATGGCAGTCCAATTACCATTGATGAACATTTCTTCAGGGGTCTCTAGCTCTTCATAGTGTAAACTGGTAGAGAATGGATTCCTAATAGGCACCTCAGAGCCCCTTGGGCTGTGTCACGGACAAATAGAATTTCCCATGCTTGTATTGCTCTTGTCTTATTCTAATAGCTCTCCTCCTAGTCATACTGAATGAGTTAGGCTTATTCTGTTGAAGCCAACTAAAAGTTCTGCATGAATGCTGTAACCGGCAAATACAAATACTGGAATGAAGCAGTGTAACGTATTGTGTTTTCCCCTAGCAACAGCAAATTTCAGGGTAGGAAATTTCACTGTGGTTAACACTGTTAGGAATTTTATTAACCATTCTCTTGGTCAGATATACCAGGAAATAAATGAATTAGTGATTAAGTAGTCAATAGCCTATACTCAGACAGCTTGAAACTGATCTACAAGAATTGAAACTTGCTTTGTAATATCTCTTCCTCTCAGATAAACTGTAAAATAAACAAGATCCACATCTCACGTGCAGCAGTTTTAAAAAATTATAGAGAGAAAGAGAGAGAAAGAGAAAGGAGACGGGGAAAAAAAGGAAAATTATTGAGAAGTAACTAACTATATAAACTCCCTCCTCTCAAATAATAGAATAACACAGAACATAAAGACAAAAACTAAAGCATAAATCAATCCTTTTTTGTGCACATCCAGTCATAGTGCCTGAATAGCATGGCTTACAGTAATCATACAAAACTGGTCAGAGAAGATGACTGGGGAAAAATGCCAGAGAAAGTGCAAGAGAAAAGTTTTACAGAGCTATGAGTGTCATGAGAGGACTTGACTCTATTTCTTCTATAAATATTCTTCTTGGGCTCAAAACAGGGTACAGCTACTCTGGTAAGGAAGAAGGAAGGGTGCACAGCAGCACAGCTTCTTCACTCAAAATGCTGAAAAGCTCTTACTACATGTAGTGCTAATGAGAAGGACTACAGTCCCATTACTGCTCTCCAGGAAGTTTCCACACTCCTGCTAGGGACACAAAGCCTCCAAGAATGAAACCACGTGATGAAGCAATAAAATCCTCTGGACAGGGAAAAAAAAAAAAAAAGTTTATATACATATATATAAAATAAACTGATACGTATATGTCAGTTTAAATATATCTCTGGAATTATTAATGGAGTGCATTAGCCCTGACTACTGGAGTGCATTACCCCTGGCTACTTCTTATCTTTTACCTCCTTACATGTTGTGTTGTAACAAATTTGCTGTATACATGTGCCAGTAACCCTATAAGCCATTAGCTCATCTCAGTTATTTGGAAAATAATGGAGGAAAATTAAGTAATTTTTGAACAGATTGGGTTTTTTGGTTTTTCTTTTTCTTTTTCTTCCTTATTATACAGTCTTCTCTTGAGACAAAGAATTATGCTTTGCTGTACATTGCTAAACATGGAAAAAAAGTTGTTCCATACAAGGAGGGAATGTATAAATCCCTAACACGGAGTTTTTTAACCCACAATCTCTTACTCAGCTGAATTACTCCAACTTAGTCCAAAAGACTTTTATTTGTTCCTCCTGCCACTGGTACTTTTACACAGATTGTTCCTATTACAGAGCTATAGTTTCTTTATGAAGCTGGCTTTGGTTTTTACAGCCAAAATGACATGTAAAAAATTGCAAAATCAAATATATGTTGTTTCTATTGATTGTGTATCTATAATGAGCCGTAAAACTTAATCACAATCATGAAACCTCTTCATAGAATTACTACTTCAAAACTCTAAATGAACGAACTGGAAGAGTTCTTTTACAATTCTTATACAAATATCAGATATATATCTATTGTTTTAGAAAGAAATTAAATGATTGCCATTAATCCTACAGTGAAATGGATTTTTTTGAAACATAATACATCAGCACAACAACTGACAATAGAAGTGTACGGACAAAACTTCTGCTTGGTCATAAATGTCTGGATCTGCAATATGCACTAATATTGACTGCATCACCAGATACAGAGCCATGTAATCAACAACAAAAAGGGTTCATATGAGTACTGGTATTTGTAGCTATTGACAAAGATGAATATTGACATCTACAGAAATATATATATATATCAATTAATATGACTACTCCCATAATTTTCACTTAGCTTTTTTAAAAATATCATGTCTGCTTAAATTATGAAAAATAAAGTGGTTTTGTGTAAATACTTTTGAAAATAACCTTGGAAATATTTTATTAGCTCTTATGGATTATAATTTTAGCAGGTTGTCTCCAATCTGCAATTTATTCTAGATAATAATGTTGTATTGTTATGCAAATATCACTATTTTTGTTGCTAAGAAGGTGAATAGTTTTGACGAACTATTCACTGTTACTTCTTTCAATCAGTTTTCTAGAAGGATATTAATGTAATTATGTTTTTGTGTTTGGTTCTTGCTTAGGCCAACTAAAAACTTCTTGACTTGAGAAAGGATGTGACTGTAAAAAGTAATATTCAAACTTGAAAGTTGATATCAGTCTTAAACATCTATAAATACATTGCTAAAATAAATTCTACTCTATTAAGACATTTTAAAAAGAGAAATCATGCTGTCTTAAAGGAAGTTGTTTTGAAAGCAGAACAGTACTAGCTTAAAATCATGGCAGGGCTTATCTTGCATATCTCAATGGCATGTGAACTGAAACATCTTTTTGAAAGTTCTTCCTACTTCTTACACAGCAGACCAGACCAGAAAGGCATGTGGCTGAGCAACCATAAATTCCATTTTTCTTCCTAGAGATTTTGCAATCAAAACCATACGATGTCAGTTCAAATTTAACATAAGAAATATTTTTCTGTTATTTCCCATTTCAAGATTGTGCAAAACAGTGTCCATATAGACTACACAACTAAGAATTCCTGTTCTTAAGGTCTGAATGAAAGCAGAATAAAATACCAATCCTGTCTTTAAAAAAATAAAGCATTTATATTATTCAAAATTGTAGTAATTATTTGTTATTTATTTTGTTGAAGACTGTACACTTAGTGTATGAAATGCTCTATAATGGCAATGAGGGAGCTGCCATACTGCAACAGACATGTAGTCTCTGGAGGTAATACATTTCCTCTCCCACTCAGTGACCACCATCAAACCACTCCAAAGGAAAGCATCAGATGCCCTGTAATCTCCAGATTTTTTAAAAAAAAAACAAAACAAAACAAAACCAAAACAACCCTGCCCCAAGGCAAGTATATCTTTAGTCTCAGACAGACATGGCAGGTTTCATTTTGCCAAATTTTGACATAAGCAATGTAGACAACTATATCTGTGTTCATCATCCCTATTTTCTTTCTAGTCAGAGGAGACAATCAAGTATTTCTAGTGCACAAGTACTCACACATTTTTTTAAAGTGCTTAATTCTCTCTGTTAGAGATAGAAGTGAACACAGTGGTGAGTTTATATGCAGATATTTACTCTATAGATATCCAAAGGTTGGTGAAGTACAGTTTAACCTTGAAAACCAGTTTAAAACCCAAAATAGGCAGTTATAATTTTCAGAATTTCCCATACTTAGTGGAAAATTAGTGAGCACTGCAAGCAGTTTTATGTAATATGTTGGTACATTAATATCACAGCTAAAGCACATTGAAGGTTAATTTCAGTTTAACGATATAATCATTGAAAAACCTTCACATATTACCTGCAGTACTGGGGAAATGGGTCAATGAGGTTGTTTATGGAGCAGAAGCTGAAGCAAGCAGAAAGACACTCTTATCAGCACCTGAGTATAAAATAACCACTGACTGCAGCTTGTCCATACGTGATTCACTGCAGGAATCCAGCAGGTGATTGATAAGGGGAGTACACCAGGAATGTAAGCAGGCTGCATATAAAAGGAATGTAAACAATTCAGCATTCTTCCCTGCACTTACCACCATGGAAACGATAACAACAGTCTCTCTGTTGACATACTTCTCAGCTCAGTCTTGCCTCTCCTGTGCACATAGGAGGAGGACTAAAGCCTTTGACATCATTTCCCACAGCATTCTCCTGGAGAAACTGGCTGCTCATGGTTTGGATGGACGTACTCTTCCCTGTGTGAAAAACTGGCTGGGTGGCTGGGCCTAAAGAGTTGTGGTGAATGGAACTAAATCCAGTTGGTGGTTGGTCACAAGCAGTCCCCAGGGCTCAGGATTGGGGTCACTCTTGTTTAACATCTTTATCAATTACCTGGATGGGGGGGATCGGGTGCACTCTCAGTAAGTTTGCAGGCAACACCAAGTTGGGCAGGAGTGTTGATCTGCTTGAGGGTAGGAAGACTCTATGGAGGGATGTGGACAGCTGGATTGATGGACTGAGACCACTTGTATAAGGTTCAACAAGGCTCAGTGCTGGGTCCTGTACTTAGGTCCCAACAACTCCACGTAATGCTAAAGGCTTGGGGAAGAGTGACTGGAAAACTGTGCAGTGGAAAAAGACCTGAGGGGGTTGGTCGACAGCCAACTCAATATGAGCAGGCAGTGTGCCCAGGTGGCAAAGAAGACCAATAGTGTCCTGGCTTGCGTCAGAAATAATATGGCGAGCAGAACTAGGGAAGTGATTGTCCTCCTGTACTCAGCACTGGTGAGGCTACACCTTGAATACTGTGTGCAGTTTTCAGCCCCTCACAACAAGAAAGACATTGAGGTGCTGGACTGTGTCCAAATAAGGGCAACAAACCTGGTGAAGGGTCTGGAACACAAGTCTTATGAGGAGGGTCTAAGGGAACTAGGATGTTTATCCTGGAGAAAAGGAGGCTTAGGGAAGACCTTATCGCCCTCTACAACTACCTGAAATGAGATTGTTGCAAAGTGGATGTCAGTCCCTTCACCCAAGTAACAAGAAATAAGACAAGAGGAAATGGCCTCAAGTTGCACTAGAGGAGGTTTGCTGTGCATATTAGGAAATATTTCTTCACTGAGAGTATTATCAAGCATTGGAACAGATTACCCAGGGAAGTCGTGGAGTCACCATACCTGGATATATTTAAAAGACATATATGTGGTGCACAGGGACATGGTTTAGAGGTGGACTTGGAAGTGCTGGGTTAATGGTTGGACTCAATGATTTTAAAGGTCTTTTTCCAACCTAAACAATTCTTCAATTCTATGATTCAATACAGAACTTCTCATTCTTGCAGACAATCCCAACAACAATTTAAAGCTCTCTGTTTCCACTTAGGGTGTTAATGTAAGCAAGTAAAAATGAGCAGACACACAGATGTAGCTCCTTATGGGCAGGTCCCTTAGTATCCTGCTGTCTGGATCCTCCTGCAAGCCCTGAGGAGACAAAAGGAGACATACAGGGACAAACTTGCAGGGCTGCAGATGGGAAGTGGAATCAATGCTACTGCCCATTGAATAAAACAGAACTTCAGTAAAGAGTATGCTAGATGAGATCACTTCTGTAATAGCTATATGGTATTACAAAGCTAATAGTAAGTAAGAATATGTTGAGGGGTGACTTGGGTCCTCTTTACTTTTATATTGAAAAAGTCATGACTGTTAAATCTTCTATTTGTGAGAGTGGATTGATGATTTTAAATGATTGCACATTTATTTGTTTTAGCACTTTGGAAGAAATGAAAACTCCAGTGATAACATCAGTGTATTCTTAAGAGTCAGATAGGCATTTGTCTGCATGCATTTGTCTCCTATTACTGGGAACTACACTGACAAATGACAGTAAATACAAAAGCACGTAGACTCCTGGACTACTGTCATATCCTAAATTAATACTGCTGCTTTCATCCTGGTTATTTTGTAAAATGACCCTGTTATTTCAATGCAGTTGTAATAGATGAGATTCTTGTACATTTGTATCAGAAAAGCTCTGCATGCATCAGGTGATCATTTTATATGACCCTGCTCAGAAGAACAAGATCCTCCCAAACAACTTTCCAAGTTGTTTCACAGAGATTCCCCACACTCCTCTATTTATCAGCAGCCAGAGTTACTCAGCAAAGCATTTGTCCCCTTAAATTCCTTGACCTGTTTTTTCACAGAAGCTTGAATTTATTCATAATTCATGTTCATTATTCCTTATGCATATGGATGATAGTGCTTAGACATGCAAGGTCCAAAAAAACACTAAAAATGGTGCCTAGAGAAGACAATCCTTCTGTGTATGTTTGCTCTCTTTCAAAAAGTGATGTGAGGTTCTCAAACCAGATCCTTTCTGTTTTTGTATGAGTAAAGACAATATGATTCACACCGAAGCGAGAGAAAACGGAGTTAGAAAATACATTGCCAGAACCATGTATTTCTCACACAGAAGTTCTAAACAGAAGTCAATGCTGCAATAGGTGAGCTATAACTGGTGTGCAATCTTTCAGTGAGCAATATTTAGGTCTCAGAGTATTCAGAAGTGGTCAGTATGATGCCAAATTTTAAGAATTATTTCAGGGAAACTCTGGAGAAATGCTAATTTGTGATTCTTACAGCTGTACCACACAGATCAGGCAATCTGTATTAAATAATATATCAGCATCACACATGTGATGTACTAGGGAAGAGCAAGCATGGATTTTCTATAGGTTAGTTATGCCTACGCAAACCTATTACAGCTCTTTGGTGAGACCAACAGTGATGTGGAATAAGGGAGAATTGGTTCATAAAATCTATTTGAATCTCCAAAATGCATTTGGAAATTTAACTTGCTGAAGGTTTTCCTGGGTGAAAAATAAGTGGTCATTAGGAAGATGCTTACAAGAGAAACATTTGTTCAAAAACCAGAAAACAAAAGATATAGTACATTGTCAGTATTCCCAATGGAGTGAAATAATCAGTAGTATACTTCAGTAATCTGTGTTATTAACTTATCCATAAATTATCTGGAAAGGGAAATAGCTGAAGGGACAAAATCTGATGGAAGTAGTTGAAGGCAAAGCTGTTCAAAGCTGAATGCATGCTGACTGTGTAGCAGTATTTCAGAAGAATGTAGCAAAGTCCTAGCTGTACTGAATACCTGATAAAATAACATGGAAGATGAAACTTAGTGTTGATAAATGTAAAGTGATATGTCTACAAGGAGTGTTCCTCATTTTTGGTATGCAGTAATGGTTTACCAGTGAGTTTTAGTACCAAATTCTGTGGAAATTTTTGATTCAAGGCTCCGTGCAGTAAAAAAGCAAAGAAAATGATAAGCGGTGTTAGAAAAGAATAGAAAAAAACCCATAAACCAAGATTTTTATAGTATGATCTAATGTTCACTTTTTATTTGCAAAATCAAGGCAAAAAAGGTACTTCAGCATTTTCTTGAAAGGCACTAGAAATAACAACAGCAACACTTCTGTGAAGTTAGCTTCTTATGTTAAGGCCATTTGAAAGGTCACCAATTGCTAAGGTGTTATGATAAGTGTTGATAGTCCTTGCTAATTAAAATAACCTCCTACACATCGGGGCTGCTTTTTAGAAACACTTGCTTCCAGTCTTTGAGCAAATGAGTTTTGCAGCTAATGACAAAATCTCGAGTTGTCCCCAATTATACACAAATGGAAATCCAGTTTTCTCTCTTCTTTGTTTTTTTTTTTTCTTTTTTTCTTTTTTTTTTTTTGTGTGGGTTTTGTTTTTTTGGGGTTTTTTTTGTTTGGTTTTTTTTTTTTTTTCCCCCTTCCCTCTCTCTTACTTTTTCCCTCCTGGATGCAACACAGTAGGAGAAGTAGCAATTAGAGGTGTTGAAACCAGGCCACTACAGTACAATTGCAACTGCATTAGCACCAGAAATGCTTTAAGACCAATTAATGGGGAAATTCACTAAAAGCTTCATTATCTCTTTAAAAGAGCTTTACACATTTATGTCATGCAGCTCATAAATAACAGGGATCTAAAAGGAAATCCTTTTGTAAATTGTTCTTCAGACTTTGTAAGAGTAGGTGCCAGTCATTAAGCTATTGAAACATAAGTTTATATTCAGAATAAAAGCACCACAGAATGATTCATGATCTCATTTTGGAAATTACTGTGGGTGGAAATAGAAGACTGGCCAAACTGGTTATGGTACAGACACAAAAGGGTATTAAGGAGATTTGAGTTAAACAAGGAGGTGTCAGCTATGGTTTGTTGGTGATTTAAAGATACTGTTAAAATCAAATATATTAGACAGAAAACAAAAAGGAGACCATAAGTACAAATAAATCCATATAGGTAAATAACAAAAAACAGAAGGAATGTAAATAGACTAGTGATATATTCTTAATTTAGTGGCAGTCAGTCAAGAAAATATATAATGTACTAAACTGACTGAGTTACAAGTCAAGAAGCAGGAAGTCAGCCTGGTAAAACTGTACCCATGGAGTGACTGGTGAGGCATCATTGCATGAATGAGTGAGCATTTGAAGGTTCAGTCTTCTCCAGAAAGAAAACTTCATCGATTGTGTTGGCATTTGATGTCAAACTTAATTACCTTATTGCATATGTTTATGATCAAGAGTGATCATTTCAGTAAGGCCTAAACTGACTCTCATTGCATCTGAGATAGCTAGGGGGAACTGGAGTGAAATTTGTGTTATGTTTTGTTGTCTGGTATTTTGTCTGAGTATAGTTTTAAACAGTCCTTGTGAATGGCTATCTGGTGATATTTTTATTATTAGTAACTATCAAGAAGCTATATACAATTTCTCACTGTACTCATGCCAGCTAGACAAGAAACTTTACCAAGTACAGCTGCAGGATAATCAGATGCAGCAAACCCTATCAGGAATATGTTAACGTGTTGTGATGAGGAACTGCAGTGTCTTTTTTCCCCACCTTCCTAATGTGAAATTATAATTTGGATTTTCTATAGGTGCTACAGTATTCTAAAAGATCATGATTCAGATGCCAGGGAATGAGACACAGAACCTTTCTCACCACTGCTCCTCTGTATCACGGATATATACATATCCTGTGTGCATATGCTAGATATATGTAGGTATTTAGAAGGTGCTTTCACTGAAATGTGGTTTATATGTGATAATGAATCCAGCTTCAGTGACCAATTTACACCTTAGTTGTTTTTTTTTTTTTTTCACTTCCTGTCCTTTAAGATTGCTCTAGAGAGCAAAACAAGGCAATAATTTTTCCCTAAAGAAAGAAAATGGACAAAAAATCGCTGAAATTGTATAAATTCAACAGCGTGGTTACTGTCCTCAGCTTTGCAATGATTCTCTTTTAGCCTTTGGGTGTCAGGCTTTCATTTCATACTACCAAACACTTCCTGAATTCCTGGAGTTTTATTTCTTCTGCATCTGTTAACATTTTACCACTGTCCTTTTTTTTTCAATTTTGCTGCCTTTACCTCTCTGTGTCATGCTCTAGAATGTGTGTTGAACTGCAATTTAAACTGAAGAAATCCCAACAGGAATATCAGGTAGCAGCATCACTTTCATCTCACTGCTCCTTCAACAGACAACCCCAACTCTGTTTTGCTAATTTTGACAGTGAAAGTGTTTCAAATAGAATTACTGGAAGGCATCTGGTCTCATTTTGGTCAGTGCCTCTTTTGATGATACCATGGGAAGATACTATGTTTATCACATTGAAATTAATGAGACATCCTTCTCTGCAGAGGAAGAAACAAATGAACAGAAAGTCTTTAATGTTTATCATAATATTCTTTCTTCTTTATATTAGTGAGCACCATTAACACCAGCAAGTCTTTGAAGAAGCACTCTCTTAATGTATGTCATCTTGTTCACAACCTACAGAGCAGTAACAGTAAAGCTGGTGATAATAATTATATATAACCTCTGCCAAGTTGACATAGATCTGCAGAACCTGAGGGAACATCAGCTATAGGTGTATTTGCAGATGGCTTTTTCTAATAGAAGACTTTTTATCTTAAATGCAGGCTTGAAATTTCAACAAGTTGGCATAGTACAGACTACTGTCAAAGAACATAATGAAATAATACCAAATGAAATCCTTAAAAGTAGTTTTTGATGGAAGGAGATATTTTATGCATATACGTATATGTAATAGTCAAATGTCTGTAATAAATCAGCTGTTGGATAGTGTTTGTTCATTGTCATTGTACTCTGTGTCTCACCATTTTATTTTTTATTGTTTTAAATTATACGAGTAACAACTATTGTGGTTAGATTGCGAGACTGTTTTTAACATAACATTGCATAACAAAATTGTTATCACCTTCTGATTTCTGATAGAATCTGTACTAGATTTAATAACTGCACTATATCTCGTTTCTGTAGCTAAGAGCTAATGATCTGAAAAATGCAATGCAAAATGGAAAGTAAAACTATTCACAAATTTGTACTAAAACACTCATAATAAAGTTCCAGGCATAAAAAGGAGCACATCATGGCCTAAACACCAAATAGCACTTTAGGATTAGGGGACTTGGCTTCTGTTCCTTTTGCTAGAAAGAATTCAAGCCCTTATGACTCCTAAGAGTCATATTAAGCTTTGTACTTGAGATAGGTGCCTTCTTCCATAACTTCTGTTACTCTATTCCATTTTACATTTAATAATAAAATATTAATCAAGGCATTAAAGTTACTATATAGTCTGATAATTAGGAGAGCAACCTGAATCCAGCTCTTCTGCCAGCTGAAGGCATCCATCAGCTTGGATACAAATCCCCATTTTAAATCAGGTGGTCTCCTTAACTACTGAACTGTAAAGACAGTCTATTTTGGCTCAATGAATGTTTCATTATGTCCAAAGTGAAGAGATGGAGAGCATCATTTCCTGAGAAGTTGGAAATTATGATGTACTGCAGACCCAGGGTGGCAACTGAGAACTTTCACAGTTTTCAGGCTCCTAAATCCACATGAGCCCGTCTGTTGACCCGTGAATTAGGAAATCCTGGAAACCTTCAGGCAAGTTGTAAAGGAAACAGACTCCAATGGTCTTTGTCCTCTCACCTGTTCATTTATTCATTAATCAGGTGCTAAAGAACTCAGCAGGTTCCCTGGCTTGTGATTAGAGGGTTTTGAAACATTTTTGGCATGAGCAGATCCATCAAAACCCTGTCTGTCTCCCAGTGCAATTTCACTGTGATCTCTGACAAATATTTTTCTTTTGCTGATTCAGCATTCTTCAAAATAAATAAATAAATAAATAAATAAATAAATAAATAAAATCGTATTTTCCAAACAGCTAAATGTTTACTTTGCAGGCTTAATTCATTACATGTAGTGTAGCCAGACAGTTGAATGACATGCACTGAAGAAGAACTCTCTATAGAGCAACATGACAGACTGTGTCACTGGTGTCACTGACTTCTAATACATGTGTGCTTTGTTGAAGATTGAGTTTCTGATATTTAGGTAAACTAGGATGCCAGGGTCTTATTGCTATGAGTGGGAGGATGAGATGATCCGATCAGTGTGCCAAGTTCCTGTAACTCATCACTTTCCATTCTCTGTGAAGTGGCATTCCCCTAATCTGGCTGCCAAAAGCTGGTTTCTATTTCACAGTCCTGAGGATGGTGTAAAATCTCACTTTCACATGGACTGAAATACAAGAAAGAATGGATAGTCTGGAGTAAAACTTGCTCAAAAAGTTATGTTAGTATATTAGACTCCATTTTTTCCTGTGATATTGGCACTTATGTAATATTCATGTAATATTCACTCATAAGACTTCAGAAACTTTGGTAAAATGAACATGTATTGCAAGTTGTGCCTGGAACAAGCAGGTGTAATCCTGGGAAGATAAACATAATCTAGTTGCTAGCCCTGATTTCTTTAGCTTTTTATCAAACTCCTTGTTGTAGCAACAGTCTTGCGCTGTTTTTTCCATTCTGCTTAACCAGCAGATGACTCAGTCTACAGACCAAGATAATGTAGTACAATTATAGCATTCAAAATGGTTTATGTGTGACTACTCAAAGCTTGTCTTCACTCTGTTTATTGGCTACCAGCACACTAAGCTAAAGCAAGTTAACAAATTCCTAAAAATACTCCAGGGATGAATCATCCCTTTCAAAAGGGTTCTGGAGAATGTTTACCACTGTGATGGTAAGTCACGGGGTAGTAGGGAAGCCAATTTCTGTTACAGAAAGAGACAAGCTTGAGTCAGCCAAATGCTATGATACAGATTCTGAATGCTGTGCCTGGAAAACGGCTATTATGAGTTAATGTCCTCAAACTTGGGCAGCTAAAGGAGACTGTTAAAGCAAAATGTTGTTAAAGTATCCACTTATTTTGCAAGTCTGATTTCTCTTGCTTTCCTTAGAAATTCAAGAATTAAGATTTTCTCATTTTTAGAAGAGTTACTCCCAAATCCTAAACTACTCATAATTTTCAGAAAAACCTGAGGAGCCTGTTAGCTTGGAATTTAGATGATATTTGAAAAATGTGTGTTAAAATTCATGGCATAGATGTGTGCTGGAACATTCTTTGCTACCTACAAAGCAGACTGAAGTATTTTTTGAGAGGAAGAGATTCAAGTGCTGTATCTTTTCCTTCAAAAACATTGCATTTGATAGATCTAGAATTACAGGAAAAAAAGTGATAATAGAATGGTTAAAAAATAATAATAAAAATACCTAGATGATATTGACGTTGACTTTTTAACCTCTGCCCTGTAATAAACACCTAATAAACCACAATAGATTTATTAATCTCGCCAGGAGTACTTAAGTTTAACCCCACTATTACTATTGTCCACTCTGATTTAATCTGCTTAAACATTATTTACTGTAAATTAAAGACTTCAGAAATGACCAAAATCTTCATTTATGGAGATCTTTCTGTTTGCTAAATAATTCCTTGTGGTGGGTTGACCCTGGCTAGAGG
>NW_010333905.1:0-4919 GCF_000700745.2 Antrostomus carolinensis
ATTGTATTGTATTGTATTTTATTGTATTTTAATTTTTTTTTTCAGTATTAATTGAAACATTCAGCAAAACTGAATGTTGGTGTAAATACGTTTCATCCGATCCTCGTGTGGTTTCTCCTCCTGCTGTATTATTTGCAAAATGCTTCCATATGTGGTGGTGGTGGGAATAAATGTTGTGGATGGGGGGGTTGGCTCTTCAGGACCTGAGTGCCCTTGAGGAACGAGTAAGGGTTCATATGTCATATGAACCCAACACTGACCAGTCCCCTATGACTAACCCGTGTTCCTCAGCACTATGTCTACACGACTCTTCAATCCCTCCATGGAAATGAAGAGGTGCTTCCTTGTTCCACATGCCTTTAGAGCTGGAGAAATGCTGTCCCAGCCCTTCATAAGATAGAACTACTTAAGTGATCCCTCTGCCCAGAGCTGGGGGCCAGAGTTGCATCTCCCACCTCCCCCTGGGAGAAAGGTCTGAAATCTGCCCTTGGAAATGTCTAATTACTCCACCCAATCTCAACAGCTTCCGCGTGAGATGTGGGGGACAGGATGAGACACTGGCCCTGAAATGGGATAGTATTAATGCTGACTTCTCTTTCCATCCACAGTGGGAGCGCCTCTGGTTCCTCATCCTCACCTCATCCTTCTTCCTGACCCTGGTCTGGTTTTACTTCTGGTGGGAAGTTCACAATGACTACAATGAAATCAACTGGTGAGTAGAGTTTCCTTGTTGCAGAGCGGCAAATCCTTAATAAATTTGGTTGCTATCATATGTCTAAGAGCTCTTTGACATCAGGTTGGGTGCATTTGGGTAGTTCAGATGGACTTGTTAATGACACTAAAGGGAGAGTGGGATGGGAAGTGAGACTGGAGGAGAGTTCCTTCTGCTTCTGTTTACAGATAGATGTAATTTGTCCTCATGTCTCCATTGCGCGGCTGTAACAGAGCTTGTAGAGGTAGATGTGCTTCCTGGTGAACAGCATGTGAAAAGAAAGATGGTGCTGAAATGATGGAGAAGCTTTTTGGTTGGTTTTTTGTTTGTTTGTTTCTATAGTTGGTGGTTTTTGGAAGTGGCTGAGCAATTTGGCTGCAACTTTCCACAAAATATAAATGAGAAAAATGAAGTAGACATGGGTGTGGAAAATTTTGCAAATTTGGAAGGAGCTGAAAACAAACTTTCCAGTGGGATGTTCTGGGGAGTTCAGGGTGTTGCCAACTTCCTCCAGTGCTGGAAATTATTCTCCCTTTTACTATTTCAGCAACATCTTAAAACATTTTAACAATACCTTGGGATCTCTTCTAACCAAACAGCTTTGGCATCATTTTCTAGTCAAAGATAATATGTAAACTGTATTTTAAAATGCAGTGGGTAGTTGATCCCTTGAATAAATCACCTGCTTTAGCTGCTGAAGTTACATGAGGAAGGAGAGTGTTTACTAACCTAGTGATGTGAGCTTATCTCCTCCCAGGAGTGTGTTTTTTCTTTCCTCAGACCTGCATTCTGAGAACTGAAACCATCACCGTTGCTTTTGATTATTTATAATGCTAGCATGAAAAAAAAATGCTGCTTTTAAGAATGATATTTTAGAACTCCTCTTTCTTTCAATTCATACCTTCAGTAAAGGATGTCAACCTTCCTAGTCCACTCCAGTATAATGCCAAATTTATTTTAGCTCAAAGTTGAAAGAGCTAAAGAAAAATCATGCAGAGATGGAGCAAAGCCCTGTGAACGTTGTGAAGGGGCATCACAGCCACAGCACTGCAATGCTTTGAGTTCCCAAATATTCATGCAGGAATAGGAGGAGATGTGCAGGTCTATTCTGGATGCTGAAATTATTTGGGTTTTAAAATGCCTACACGTGTCACCTGCAGACCAAAACTCCTTCCCCAGCTATGCAACCTGATGTGCACAGGGTGGTAGAAGCACTTTTGGATTGACAGCACTGAAAAAAAAACCAAGATCTCTTGTGCACAACAGTCATGAAAGGCTCTTTGGATGCAAAATAGAAGCTACATCTGTTTGAGCGTTATCATTCAGTGCTGAAAATGGGTCAGTGCTTTGTCTGTGCTGTAACCCCAATTAGATCCCTGCTCCACACGCTGGCACCAAAGGTTGAGGAGAACAGCAGGGTTTTTGAAAAACAGCCTGAAATGTTGTGGAAAGGCTGGGATGGAAGATGATAACATGGGGTGAGGTTTTAATTACAGCCACGCTGGTTCCAAGCAGAGAGGAAACAATTTCCACTGGGTCCATTCAGGCTGAGCCTGGCCCTCTTCCCTCCCAGCACAGATGCATGGGCTGCATTAAAACACAATTTTTCAGCCAGATGGGGTATAAAGGAGATAAAAACATCATCTTGATCCTAACAGGGCTGTGAACCTGTTACTGACGAGATACAGTGGGGTCCTGGGTTGTAGAAACCCCATCTTTGCTGTTCCTCCGTGGCTACCACTTCTGGGCTGTATTTGTGGACAAAGTTTCTTTGATACTTGTTCCTGCTGCCTTCCTTTGTGCTTCACTGATTTATTTGCAAGCCGTGACCTCTCTCAGACTAGAGGAATGGCTTTTTGGGGCAAACACCATCTCTGCACAGGACCTAACACAGTGAGCTACTGGCAAGTGCTCCCTGGAGGAACTGGGACAAAAAATTGCTGTCACATTGGTGTAATGAGATGCTGAGCTTGTTCCCGCCCTTTGAAGATCATCCTTTGGATCATCTCTTTCCTCATGTCATGTGCAAGCAACTGCATTGAACTTCTTCAACCTGATCCACCACAGGTGGAGAAACACTGGAGGCATCTCGTCAAATTAGGCCCTCAAGAGGACTATTGTCAGCAATAGATTGAAGTCTTGAAACCCCAAGGATTAAGAGTTGCCCTCTCTCTGGGACTTGTTCCAGCACTGCACCAGCCTCTGTGAGGAGATTTTCCAACCCAAACCTCTAAGGGCCGTTACCCCTTGTGACCATTTCTGTCCCTGTTAGAGTTCATTTCATCATCTTCACAACTGTCTGTCCGTGTAGGCAGCAATTAGATCATCTCAAAGCCTCTTCTCTGTGAGTCTAAACAAGCCCAGCTTCCTCAAGCTTTCCTAGTAAGCTATGTTCCCCAGGTGCCTCACCATCTTGGTATGGTAGTTCTGCATTGGACTCTGTACACATCCTCCTTGAACTGGGAGGTCCAAACCAGGGAACTGCGGTGCTGATGCCACCTCACCAGTGCTGAGCAGAAGGGAGAGTGACTTCCCTTGTTCTGCTGGTGACACTCCTCTTAATGCCACCCAGTAGTTTGACTCACAGTGGAGGTACTCTGTTGGCTCATTCAACCTCATGTCCTCCATAAGCCCAGGTTGAAACTACAGTGCTCTGCAATCTCTCTTTTCTGTGTTCTTTTGTTAAAAATGGTACTTGAAACTTGAATTAATGAGCATGTTCTTCATTTCTTAACTCAGATGTGCAGAGCATTGCTAAATGCTACTGAGCAACTGCCAGAGGTGACTTAAGACGTAACAGAAACCTAGAGATGAGCATCGCAAACCCTACCTGTGGTTCAGGCAGCATGTTTGGGGTCCAGCAGTGGATCCACCTACCTAAGTAAAACCAAACTGACCTGATTAAATTGTGGCTGTTGATAAGGTTTACCTATGTAAATGTAGGTATTTGGCCTTTAAACCTGAGGGACTTAAGGGACTATTCCAGGATTGAAATGAGTTTTAGAAAGACAAGGCAAAATTATAGCCCAGCATGCACTGCTGCAAGCTTTTAACTTTTTTTTTCTCCAAGGCTGAATATGGAATGAGGTCCTTGTCAGTGAAAAAAGGGCTTTGTGCCTCTTAAATTTAAGTAAATATTTTTTTAAAATTTATTGCTTTGGGTATTTCTTTGCGGTGTCTACACTTAATTGCAGTTATCATAGAATCATATAATGGTTTGGGTTAGAAGGGACCTTAAAGCTCATCCAGTTCCAACCCCCCTGCCATCAGCAGGGACATCTTCCACTAGATCAGGTTGCTCAAAGCCTCATCCAGCCTGGCCTTAAACACTTCCAGGGAGGGGGCATATGCTGTAGATCTCCAGTGTGCAGGCTATGTGCTGCCACAGAAAGCTCAGTGTTCGTTAGTGAAGGATGTGGGAGAAATCATCATTTTTGAATCTGGCTGTGTTCCCTCTGGAGCAGGACTACAAATGCAAGTCTGTGTAGCATATTTTTGTTCTTCCTTAGTTCTTGGAGAAGGCTTATCTGGTTCATAACTACCATGGAAACAGCTTTTTAAAATAGTCATTTGCACATTGAGTGAAGACCTGATGCTATTAGAGGGCCACTTGAAGGGACATCCAAAAGCTTCACTGTACTGAAGCTGAGCCAAGGAAGCTCTTGGTGGTGGCATGAGCAAAGGCTTCAGAGGAGCACTCATTTCTTTCTTCCCTCTTTTTTTACTCACAATATGTCTGAATCCCTCCAGTTCCCTTTTGTTATGGATTTTTGAACCCCCAATCAGAATCTGGACATGGGTCGTGTTTGAGCCCAAAGATTTGCTCTGCAGATCCTATGTGGGAGCTTTACTCCTGGACAGATGGGGCAGTTGCCAGACCGGAGTTTGTGGCTAGTGAATGATGATGGATTCGAGTGGTGGGCAGGAGGTGGGATCTTTGACCTGTTTGCATGCAGCATTTATATCTGTTGTAACCAAAAAACCCAACAAAAACCCTAGGTGCTTGCCTTGGCCAGTTCATTGAATGATCTGATGAGTAGGGCTGATGAAGGTTAGTGGGACCATTTGACCTCAGCCCCACCTCATCAGATGTTGAAGTAGCCCAATGACTACTGTGTTGTGGGATCCTTTAATACAGTGACATCTGTCTCAACTCAGTCTTCTGGAGTCTCTTCTCAGGTGTGTTCTGAATGTGGTTGCTCCACTT
>NW_010333905.1:4949-13656 GCF_000700745.2 Antrostomus carolinensis
TGGGCTTCATGCAGTCCTTGGGTTCAGATGTGCACAGGAGGTCACAGCAGCCAGGCACAGCTCCAGGGCTCATGTTTATGTTGGGTATGGGTGAACAGTCCTGCTGCATCATCCACCCCATAACCATCTTGTCCTTCCTTTACCAGAAGATTTGCATGGAGACAAAGTTAGCCCCAATCCAAGTCAACCTAGTGATGTTTTTTTCTAAAAATATACTGGAAACATTTTTAATCCAGGTCAGGCTTGAACTATCAGGATTTGCAAGAAGGATTCGTAGCCCCAATCCAAGTCAACCTAGTGATTTTTTTTCTAAAAACATACTGGAAAATTTTTTAATCCAGGTCAAGCTTGAACTATCAGGATTTGCAAGAAGGATTCTGGGAATTGACTGACTCTCTCCTGGTATGGTGGGGCCAGGGAAGGTAGTGGGCTGAGTCTGTCTTGTGTCTTGCTGTAGTTTTGCTGTAAAGTGTTTTAATGACTCTCGAATCCAACTCCAGGACAGTTTTACTGGGAAGTATATTGCTATTTAAATGAAAATTTGACATTTGAGACACACTGCTAGGCCCAAGGGACTGTCTCTCTTACCTTGCTGCTGCTGTGAATAATGGTCTACTTCACCTCTTCACCTGGTGCTCCTGTTCATAAAGCTTTTGTTGCCCTTTGGCTTTATGAAAGCAATGAGGAGAGGTAAGATGCTGAGCTGAATCTACCCTCTGAAATATCGGATGTGAAAACCTGATAACTGAGAGTGAGGAGGATACCTGGATTAACAGAGGAGAGGAGGGAAGAAAATCCACTTCCGCAGGAGGATGAAGCCTGCCTCTTTGCCTGTTGGTTGCAGAGGTGGTGGGGGAAGAGCACTGCAACCCCAAAAACTAAAGCAGGGAATGACCATGGGTTTATCTGTTTCTAGAGAAGCCCTGTGACCACTAAACTATAGGGAAAAATACTTGGCTTCTCTGCTGTTGTGCTACTGAGCCTTGACAAGGTGGCAACTGTTCTGCATGTGTGCAGAGAAGCTGGGGAATTCACCGGTGAGTGATGGCCTAGAGGAACCAAAGAAGCTGGATTGGAGATACATCTGTCAAGATGTCATCTATACCTGAGTACTGTTCTAACCTTGCTTCAGTCCCTGATCTGATCAACCAGTGCATCAGGACATTGCTGCTGCCTCTTGCCAAGGTTGGATCACAGAGCCTTTGAATGATTTATCTCTTACTTAGAGCTTTAAGGTCAACAAAAGGTCCAGGATAAGGGAACCTACTGAGCTAAAAAACCCCACAGGCATCCCTCAGGCTGGGCAGACCAACCCTTCAGTCTTGAGCCCAACTCCTGACAGTCTCCACTCTTGCAGGATTGGACTTTCTCTACAGTCTATTGGAATAAGAAGATGTCTTTGATAGGTACAGGGAAGCCAATTTCTTCCATCAGCTTGTCCCTCTGCAGAGAGTTTGCTTCTTGAGTATATAGCACAGCAACATTTATTTTCTTCTCCTGTCCTTGATACTATCTTTATATTGCATTTATTAGTCTATAAGCACATGGGACAGCATTGGATCTATTGTTTAGACAAACACAACCACGTATAGGGATCCTTTTCCCTTGTTTGTAGGGAGTATTTTTCTGAAAACTCAAGTTCTGGTCCTGTATGTTTGGGTTGGTTTTTTTTTAATTATGTTTTTTTCTTTTTTTTTTTCCCCAAAAATAACATTGTTAGTGTGTTTGACCTAACTGTCTGATTCCTCTTTGCAGAGTTAATTTCCCATGAGAGATCAAAGCACGAACACTGGATTTTGCTTCCAAGTGACTCGTTCTTTTTTTGTTGCCTCTCTTGTCTGTACAGTAGAAATGGAAATGTTCATTTTCTAAAGTTTTGCCTAAATGTAGTGAGGTTGCTATGGTATCGAATCCCTTCTTAATCTGTATTTCATGCTTATCTTTTCAGGTTTTTATATAACCGAATGGGATATTGGAGTGACTGGTCCATTCCAATACTTGTAACAACTGCTGCTGGCTTTACGTACATTACAGTGTTACTGGTGAGTAGAACAAAATGCCATTTCCTAAAGGTTTGTGCATTTGTTTTAAAAAGGGTATGAACTTCCCAGTCCAACTATGACTTGAGCAATTTTCCTTTCAGAAGTGCTTTTTCTCTCCCTTTCTCTTACCATGTTGCTGCTGTGACTAAGGGTCTACTTTGCCTGGTGCTCCTGTTTGTAAAGCTTTCATTGCCCATTGACTTTATTAGCCTGAAGTTACCTAAAATAAATGGGAAGTGAAAAATTTGTGCTCTTTGACCTCAGATGATCAAGAACAAAGACAGAGACCCTAATACTGGTGGTGCAATTGGTCTGAGGAGAAATACAGCTTTGGTTTCCCTTAGTATGGCCCCAACCCCACTTTGGTGTCGCTGAGAATCACATGTATAAGTTGTTTCCCCTCATCCCAGAGTGCTGGGACCTTCAAGGTGGTGTCCATTGCAGTAGTATGCTGGTACCTGGCCCCATGTAGTTAGTGCTTCCTGAGGTCCTAGGAGCTGCATGACCATGGACCAGACTCTCCAACTCCCAGATTCTTGGAGGCTGATCTTTCCCTCCTCGTCCTTGGCTTTGGAGAAGATCTGTCTGTACAGATGACTAGGTGGTGTCTGCTGGACCCATCTCCCCCCCAGCAATACCTTCTGCCCTCTCCTGTTGGGTTATCTTTTGGGATGTTGTTGTGTTCCTGCGTGTACAAACACTTGACGGTTGTGATGTGTCATTGTCTGACTCTTGATTTCTTTCTCCCAGATACTAGCACTATGTCACATAGCTGTGGGACAGCAAATGAACCTGCACTGGCTTCACAAGGTAAATGACTCTTCTCAATTTGGTAAGGAACAGGATCTTAATAAAACAGGAGTTGAAGGAGCGGGTACTGTATGTGTGTGGTGGTTTGACCTACAGTGGGACCGTATGGTCCTGCATTCACTCCCCCCACCCGGTGAGATGGGATGGGAGACACAACAAAAGGGATATGAGATAAGGAATGAAGGACAGGGAGGGCTCACTCACCAGTGGTGGTCATGAGCTAAACAGACTCAACTTGGGGAAGAAAAATCAATTTAACTTGTTGCAAATCATCTGAGTAGACAAAACAACCACATCTGACAGCACCTTCCCCCACCCCTCCCTTCTTCCCAGGCTCCAGTCACTTTGCTCCCCATTTCTCTACCTTCCCCCCACCAGCAGCACAGGGGACAGGGAATGGGGGTTCAGTCAGCTCACTTCTGCCACTCCATGCGGTTGAACTGGGTGTGGGTCTTTTTGTCCTTCCTTCTCGAAACGAAGCTCTCTGCCTGTCCTTTGTTTAGGCTGATGGTCATCTTTTGTTAGGTCAACTGTTTGTTCTCCAAGTACCACACCTTCTTCTTTTCAGGACAGTCCTTCCCCTCACCAATATGGATTCCCAGAGGCGTTTCTCTAGTGTTCATTGGCCCAGTCTGGGCTGGTGGGTCTGAACCTTCTGCTCTCATAAGGTCACCCTTCCCCCGCCCCAAACTCAACACAGTGTGGTACTTGCTTCATGGTGTTTTTGGGAAGAGCATAACTTTTAGATGTCTATGGTGTATGTGTCCTCGTCTCAGAGGACTGAACAATGATGGTTGGTGAAATGCTTTGGGGTACCTGCTGACAAGGGGCCCACTTTTGGAGACTGAGAAAGACTGTGTCATCAGAACACCTTGACTTTGTTCTCAACGCAGTGTGCTACTCTGTTATGAACCCCTCTGGTGCTCCTTTCTGCCCTGAAACTGATTCCTGGAGGGGAGAGACTGAGAAGATGTGAAGCTTTCAGGATTAGCTTGAAGGAACTGAGTATGGAAAAGCCTTGGGAGAAGATGTAGGTGTTAAAATTGAGAGTGTGCAATGTGCAGGTTGTAGTTTGCTGGAACCTGAGGAGGTCCTGGTTGTATATAAAGGATTTTGGAGAAAAAAAAATACTGTGAAATGTAAGGGAAGATGCAGATCTGGTGTTTGGAGAACAAAAGGGGAGAAGAAGGGTACGCAGCAAGCTGTGGGGAGAAGACAGTGCCAGAGAAAATGGCTTGGCAGGATCCAATTGTAACTGGCAATCTGCTAATAGGTAATTAAGGGACAAGTCCTGAATCTGCCAATACACAGGTTGTTTTGCACGTGACAAGGTCTTGCAGGATCAGAACCTGAACAGATGTACCATCCCCCAGGACAGGGAGAACATAGACCTCCCTGCCCTCTTTTTTTTTTGTAGAAATGATAGAAATTTTGTTTCCTTGGGAGAAGGGGATGCAATGCAAAGAGGGGGTGGGAGCCGTCTGACTGCTGCTGGAAAATAAATCATCGATTCTTGAGTCTGACATATGTTTCTTCATTGGGGAAAATGGTATTTTTCAGATATGCTCCAGGTGGCTGGTGGGTTTGGATGAGTAAGTCCAGAAGAAGAATGTGTTGGTGGAGATCAGTTAGTTCTTGCTTACAGAAACTGACCCTTCCTTCCCTTCTTCCAAGAAAATCCACCTTTCATCACAACTCAGATGTTTTGCTCTGTCTGTCTCTTCCCTTCCCTTCCTCACACCTCCCTTGGCTTTCTAAGGAGGTTTAGATGAGAGACTGGGTTAAATTAATATTCTTCTCTGCAACTGTGCTGAATTACCTTCAAATATAGATTAAAGCACGTGGGAAAGGCTGGTATGTGTAAACAGCACATTTCCTTCCAATTTTCTCCTTTAATCTTACAAAAAGAGCTGAGGATTGTAAGCCAAGTTGGAGATGTACGGGGGAGGGTAAGAAGCAATAAATCAGAGCTGATATGAGGAGGAAATGATGAAATGGAGATGCCCTTGTGTCCTGAGATCTCTGTGCTTCACAAGGGCAGCAACATCAAGGGGAATTAGAAGTGTACTGGAAGAACCTAGCTGATGGTCTTCTGTTGTTGCTGAAGTGGGAGTTTAGCTTTGGGAGATATAAAATGGATGAAAAGAAGATTTGATCCATGTTCATAGAATCATAGAATCTCCTGGTTGGAAAGGACCTCTGAGATCATTGAGTCCAACTGTACCTGTCCACTAGACATGTTGTGTGCTGGTGTTATGCTTTGGCAGGTGGCCCAGAGATCTGACCATGGGATGGGGTTGCAGAATGCTGTGTGTAGGGTCCCATGGCAAAGCACGATTGTCCAGATTCATTGCTTTGTGCTTTATTAATTCAGAGTCTTTAATGAGGAAGTATCTTGAAATGGTGGTAGGTTTAGATTAGTTATTAGGAAGAAGTTCTTCACTGTGAGGGAGGTCAGACACTGGAACAGGTTGCCTAGAGAAGTTGTGGATGCCCCCTCCCTGGAAGTGTTGAAGGCCAGGTTGGATGAGGCTTTGAGCAACCTGGTCTAGTGGAAGGTGTACCTGCTGATGGCAGGGGGGTTGGAACTGGATGAGCTTTAAGGTCCCTTCCAACCCAAACCATTCTATGATTCTGTGGTGTGGCTTGCCATTACAGGTAGCTGGGAGATATCTTTTCAATAGGCGAATAAATCCCATCTTTCCTTGGATGTGCAGAAATGGGTTGGTTAAGGTAAGCGGGTGGTTTGAATGCAGCCTCTTGGTTCTTCAAAAGTGGGTCAACTGGATCTCTTGGCCTCTTCTGCTGCCCCATGTAATTTGCTTCCTAGAAGATGGATGCTCAGGGTAAACCACTGCTGTCCTACGGGCGCCTCTTGTGCTGTTGACAGGGCTGTGGGCAGTGAGGAGAGGAACAGCAGGTGGGGACTGAGGGCTAAATTAAAAAGAAAAATCTTGTCCTTACGTACAAAAGCGAGTTCTGTAAGTGCTGGGAATGTGGTGGTGGGTTTTTTGTTTGTTTTGGTTTTTTTTTTTTAAATTTTATTTTCTTGTCTAAGGTATTTAGGAAACTTGAAATTAGTCAAGAGATGTTCTGTGCATCCTTGATGATCAGGTCACCGTTACATGTGTCAGTTGGCCTTTTCTGCCCAAGTCTCCCACACAGATTTGAGATCTAGTCAGTACATGAGATGGAGACAGAGAGCAGCAGCATCCTTCTAATCCAGCAGGCATGTGGGCCAGCAGAGACTGAGATACCAGACGGAGAGGCGGAGGATGCTGAACTGTTTTTTGACAGACAGCCCAGATTTTAAGTCTTTTCAACTGGAGTTATTTCTGTGACAGTTTTTTATGGTTTGAACTTTTTACCTTCAAAATGGAAGTGACAGTTTCTTTTTGACTGCCCCACTCAGACTTCTGAGTGCTTTCTTGTGAAGGCAGATGGAGGCTGGGGGGAGGTGGCTGGTGGACTGGGTCTTATTCTGCCATCTCAGTTCAGCCACTGTCACCCAGAGCTTCTTCTCAAGCTGCAATATCTGTTATCCCTGTTCTGTCAACATGACTTGGATGCTGACTGCCATTCAGACCCAGGTGAAGTCACATCCATGCACAAAGTTGTGCTTGAACCATCTCAAGATGATTGGTTAGTGATGGGGATGCAGAGCCTTGCTTGCACATGTGTTCACCTTCTACTGAGAAGTGCAATGTTCTTTGACTGGGTGTGTTTGAGGTTTAAGTCTGAACAGAGGTGTTGGATGATCAAGTTGAGCAAGGTCTGTCAACCTCTTAGAGCACTGGTGCATCACAGGCTGTTGTGGTATGGCCAGGAGAATCCAGGATCATCTCCTGAAGTTGCCTGGCAGAACCTAATCTGTATTTAGGCTGTTTCTCACCTAGTTTGGCAGAGCAAATCACCTGATCTTTCCATACTGTGTGAAGACAATGAGAGATCCTCCATGAGTTGTGCCCTCCTGGGACTATTTATCCCAGTGCTGTATCTCCAGTGGTGGAAAAGAGAATGTTGTGCTGGGACAACAGCCCAACCTCTTTCCTTGTGGGTCCTAAAGCTGGTTGTTTTTTCGTTATTTATTATGTACAAAAGTTTTCTCTTTTTTCCAGTCTGTAAAACTGCTGTGATAATGATACAAAGACTCTCATATTTGCTGCAGATTGGCCTCATGACGACCTTGATAACTACCGTGGTGACCATGTCATCGATAGCACAGCTTTGGGACGACGAATGGGAGATGGTATTTATTTCACTGCAAGTAAGTTGTTTGCACGAATGCTTTTCTGGGTGGGGAAAGAGGCTGGTGCAGCTCCATGTCATGGACTTTGTGTCTTTTTACTGTATAAAATCCTGTCTTGATGTTTGTTACTCCTAATATTGAAATCTTGGCAATGAGAAAATTTGCAGCAAAACTCAAGTCCTTAAGGCCACCATTTGCTTTGTCTCAGTCTCCTGGGCTCTTTCCTTTAAACTCAAACCAGGGCTTGGCTGCAGATTTAAAGGTGGAAATTACTGAGGTTGGGCATGACTCAGATTTGTTGGAGGGAGAGGGTAATTCATCCACTTGGTTTGGCAAATAATGCTCTGGATGTTGGTGTCCAGAACTGGAGCATCATGCTCTTCCCAGTCCTATGGGATTAGTACTCTGGGTTTGTTTTTCTATTGCACATAAAATTATATCCATCTAAAAATGAATGCAACTTCTGTGCTCTAGTCCTGTTTTAAGAAAGACTTTCTTGATAGACCTGCTCTCTATTTCTTCTTTTCCTCAAAAAGGGGTCCAAAAATATTTTGCCCATTAAATTCTTGACAGGTTTTACTGGTGATCGCTGCTGTATATTTGGGAGTACACAAATATAAGCAAATACAAGGGGGGAAAAATAGCATTCACACAAGTGACTAATATTTCCCGGAGTGCTTCCCTCTTCTTGTTTTTTAAAGATTTAGACAAGCAATTGGAGAAGAAAAGCATGACTCAGGATCCATCTCTAACTCTCTCTCATGGTGATGATACACCATGGTGATACAGTCCTGTGTGTTCATAAAATGGTTTGGGTTGGAAGGGATCTTTCAAGGTCATCTAGTCCAACCTCCCTGCAGCGAGCAGGGACATCTTCAACCAGATCAGGTTGCTCAGAGCCCCGTCCAACCTGACCTTGAATGTTTCCGGGGATGGGGCTTCTACCACCTCACTGGGCAACTGGGCTAGTGTCTCACCACCCTCACTGTAAAACATTTCTTGCTTCTATCTACTCTCATTCTCCCCTCTTTTAGTTTAAAACCATCACCCCTTGTCCTATCACCACAGATCCTTCTAAATCGTCTGTCCTCATCTTTCTTACAGGCCCCCTTTAAGTATCGAAAGGCCACAATAACGTCTCCCTGGAGCCTTTTCTTCTCCAGGCTCAAGAGCCCCAACTCTCTCAACCTGTCCTCACAGCAGAGCTGTTCCATCCCTCTGATAATTTTTGTGGCCTCCTCTGGACTCACTCCAACAGGTCCATGTCTTTGCTGTGCTGAGGACCCCAGAACTGGAAACAGTGTGGTCTGACAGACTGTGGAGCCTGCAAGATCAAGGAGTTTGCAAGGTGCTGGAGTGTTTGTCATAATATTTTCTCTCCTGTTCTTGTCTCCTGCAGGCCACAGCCCCTTTCTTGCACATAGGAGCGCTTGCGGCGGTCACGGCCCTGTCGTGGTTGATAGCTGGCCAGTTTGCACGAACAGAGAAAGCCAGTGAGTAGCACTCGTGTCCTTATGTTGGTGGTTAGTGGCTGTTGGGTGGTGGCTGTTGGGGTGTTGAGTCCTCCTGTTGGAAACCAACTTTCAGGAGGCAGTGCTGGTTTCTT
>NW_010333905.1:13698-18871 GCF_000700745.2 Antrostomus carolinensis
GCTCTCCTAGAGTAACTTAGCTGAAACTGGAGTGGGTGAATCTGGTCTGGGGATGCATCTAGATTCCATAGCTGCTGCTCTGTAGTTGGAAACACACCAGGGTTGGAGGTGAAAGGGCTTTTTTCAATGATGCAATGAATAAAAGTGTCCAGATTTCTATCAGTCTCCTTTAGAAAACACAAATGTGCCCTCTGCAGCTAACATGCAGTGTTCTCTGCATCTTCTCCTTTCCCCCATCTCCTTGGCTCTTGTTCACCTGCATTTCTAGGTGGATCTGGCTTTTGAAAACCTACGTGGACTTGTTGCTTGTGATGCAGTAGCACCCAGAGGGCTCAGTAGAGATCTGGTCCCCCCGATAGTGCTTCCACTTTGAGACATGGTCAAAAGTCTAAAGGAGCAGAATGGTGAAGGACACACTGAACCCAGCTCTTGTTGATGGTCCTGTCCATTGAAATAATCTCTTCTGTGCATCTCCTCTGTTCCATCTCATTGCCAAGGGGTCTCCCAAGCCTCAGTTGTTCCTCCGGGTTTTCTTGTAGAATAACTTGATCTTTCTGTGCCCTAAGAAGTGTTTTTCTTCAGGGCATCCATAGACGTTCTCATACATTTGTGCCAGCTCCAGAAAAATTATTTTAATTGGTATTTAACCTGAAGCAAAATACAAGCCCTGGAAGGATTTGGCAGCACTTGCAAAAGACTTCCAAGAAGTAGGAGTAAAGAATGAGGAAGTGGTGTCTGAAAATGGAAAGATTTTGATATGCAGAGAGACCTTTCAAAGAAGGAATTGCTCTACCTTAATTTATAAATATGCCAATAAAGCTGTACCTGGTTCTGCTTAAATATGCCCTAGCATGTAATTAGGGCTGTCAGTTGAGGGCAGATTTGTGGTTACACCTAGAGTAGAGACCACATGTGCTCCTTTTGTGTTCCTCATACTTTCTCTTTTGCAGCTGAGTTCCCTGAAAATAGCTTTTTTTTGTTTGTTTTTAATAAGCCTGGAAGCTGTTTCCCTTCTGTTTTTCTCCTCCTGGGAGAAGGTTTTTGTTTTGTTTTGTTTGTTTTCAAGGAAAAACATGAATCTCTTGTTTACAATTGGATCTTCAAGTTATTTCAGGGTCATTTTACTTGTGAAATCTTACCTGGAGGAGTTTACAGACTTTTTGGTACAGATGTGTTTGACATGGTGGTGTTAAAAAGTGGAAGAGAACAACTGAAATCTCTCTGCAAACCTACAATTCCTTGTAATGGGAAAATAAGATTTCACTGACTAATAATAATCTTCTGGAAATAACTGATGCAGCTGGACAACAATCTGTTCTTGTCATTTTTTTGAGGCATGTGACAATCTTCAGCACCTGGCTTTGTTACTGAGCAAATTTACACTTTTTTGTTTGTTTTTGTTTTTGTTCCCCCATGCTACTTTTTCCCAAACCTGGAGAACAGAAGTTTCTTGAGTAGCTACAATCTTTTTAAAAGGTAGTAGCATGTTTTCAAAGCTTACTTCTGAGGTCAGATAGAAAACATTGGACTCAAAGCAGCCCTGGAAGCCTTGAATAGCAAATAGTAGAGTGAGAAACATGCTCTTCCAGGAGACCAAACTGGGTTAGAGTGGTCACTAAGAGCAGGAAGAATGGAGAAGGAAGGTTTGCATCTAAATGTTGGTGGTGATGTTGTAGAAAGTGGGAGATTATCTGTCCTGCTTGTTTGGCTTGTGTAGTCACCAGGAGAACTTCTTCCATACAGACCATCCAACCTTAAATTGAACTTCATGTTCTTTGCTTGTGTTTCATTTCAGGTTTTTTTTGTGTGTGGTCTCAGTTCCCATATCTGCTTGGCTGGCTGTGGTCTTCAGCTCCATTTTAACATGGTCTGTGACCCTTCCTGGGTCATCCTTTCCTTGTGGGTACAGTCTAATAATCAAAATATTTGGAAGCCCACGCACAAATGTTTGCCTTTAGTCTGAATCTGAGCTGTTTAAACCCTAAACTCCAGTACCAGGAAGGAAGAGACCAAATTTTTTTGCACAGCCTGAGACTTTGCTGACAATTAAGCTGATTTTCAAAGCCTGGTTGATGTGTGGTGTTCCTGGGTAAGAAAGAATTGGGTCAGGATCATGTCTTGTGGCCATCTAAAGGTTTTGATGCTGGGAACGCACAACTCCAGGGCAAACATACCTTTATGATGCAGGACATAGCATGAGCTCACTTAGTAAGATGTCATTCACTTCCTTGAGTGCTCTGTGGTTCATTGACATCTCTTCCAGATAGAAGGAAAAATTAACTAGCAAAGTTACTAGTGTTGCTTTCTGGCTTGCAGGAACATGTTTGAATAAGGCTGTTAGATGCTGGAAGCAAAAAGTAGCTTATTTACATGTAAAACCTGATCAGTTGTGGTCAGGACCAGAACTGGGCTGTTCTGTCTTTCCCCTAAAAAAACCACCACTTTCTCCATCTTGTGTCCATTGCAAATATTTATTTTAAAGGGTTTTTTTGGAGGTCCTCCCTTGAGTTCCAAAACCTTAATGAGTATGCAAAATAAATAATAATACAACAAATAAAAAATAGAAGTCTTTTGCTTTAATATCTGTGGTTTTAAGTGACTCCAAATAGCTCAGGAGTTCAAAGGTGTCTGTTGTTCTTTATAAGGAATGCAGGTTTCTTGAGTACAAGGGGTGTTTCTGTTGCTCTCTCAGCACCTTCAAAAGATTCCCAGAGACTCTGGACTTTGAAAGAAGTCCACTGGTAGCTGGGGGTGGGCAGCTGTGGCATGGTGTGGGAGGCAGGACTGCTCATCTGGCCCTGAGTGTTGCAGCCAATACCCTCTTTGCTTCATTTGCTGATCCTGTAATATAGTTGTTTGTGGAGAACCCTGGGGAGTATGGTGCCATCACAATCCAAGGATTTATTTAGACATGTCCAACTTAATTTGCAATAATGTTTTACAGATTAACTCAGTTCTGCTGGCACAGCTCTTAATGAAGAAGCAGTTAAAATGGCTTTACCCTGGCTGGAATGGGTGGTGTTGGTGAATCACTGATGTAAACCCAAGTGATATTAAATGCACCCACATGGTGCTATGACTTATTTGTAGATATGTTTAACTGATGATCTGTTTTTTGGTGTCAGGTAGGGCAAAATTTGATGCCATCCCACCCAAAGGACTGGCAATCAGCAATGTTTTGGGTTACATTACCAGGACTTTAGGCAATTAGCTTAACTTTTTGTTTTCCCAGTATAAAATGAAGTGAAAAACCTCCCTCAAGACTTGATCAGCTCAAAGAGATGTTTAAAAATAAAATATACTTTTCCCTCAACACAGAGCTCAGCTGTTGTACTAGGGACAATGGCTATAGACAAACCTCTCCTCTGGAAGAGGATGAAGGTGTCTTGACCTTTCTCCTGTGGTGTGAGGAGGTCAGGGCCAACATTTTCACCAGCTCTTTGTCTTTCTTTCCATCTCAGCTTTTCAGATGCTGATGTTCACTGCATACCTCGCAGTTGTAGTTGCACTTTACCTCGTTCCCCTCACCATCTCATCCCCCTGCATAATGGAGAAGAAGGCTCTGGGACCAAAGCCAGCCATTATAGGTCACCGTGGAGCACCAATGGTGAGTAGTTTCACATTATTAGTACCATATTGTCCAACTCATCTACCTGTGTGAAGGATGGTACCAGATCTGATGGTCTCCAGGCTGCTCTCCAGAGATTATATGTGGCAAATGTAACTTTGAGGCACCCCTCCTAACTAGAATTATTATGGTGGTAAATCAGTATGTGAACAGATGTTCTAGATGCCCTACAAACAAAAGGGCAATCCTTGCCTTTCTCAGGGTGGCTTGTGCCATGGCATTTTTCTGGCTGTTGGTTCTACTGTTTTTTGCTCTCCAGGCTTGGCCCTTGAGCTGCAGCAGTCAAAGTTTGTGAATTTTCATGTATTTATTTATTTATTTAGAGCTTGAGGCTTGTTCTTCATGCCCTTTACAGGACCTCAGCAGCAGTGGTTAAACTCAGCTCACAGCAAGATGCTTTGAATATGTGGTAATCTGGAAAAACAAACAAACAAGCTGTGCTTGACCCTACATGACTGCATGGTACTCTTGTTTTGTAGATCATCATGAGACTGGGTGAGGTGATGAAACACTCCTGTCATCTGCCTCTAGGTAGACCTTGAAATTGTAATCATATAGTCCTTTCTTCTCAAAGGTTTCTGGACATGTCCAGGCTAAAAATGGAGTATGTTGGCTTGGGGCACAGCCCTGGGCTTGGATAACACTGTTCTGTGGTATTTGGACATACAGATCTGGGCCTCTAAGTGCTTCTGCACCTAGATCTGTTGCATAGTTGTGCCTTCATCTCTCTCTGCTCGTTGATTGACTTCAGACAAGATAGCCTAATGCAGAGTAGGCACTGGTCTTATGAATATTTTTTTCTTTTTTAAGGCATCCAACTAACTTTTTGATGACATTCAAAGCAGGGAGGAAAAAAAATAATCTTTATAGGCTGTCAGAACCTATTTGGCAGGCTGGAATGTGCTTGAGGTCCTCTCCAAGTCCAAGAATACACTCTAGGAGTTTGCTAGGTGAGATAAACACCTGTCATGAAACAGAAGTATTTTATTTTAGTTCTCATTATTTTTAAATTATTTCTTTCTTTAAGCAATCCTTTGAAATGCCAGCTTAACTTGCATCTCTCTTTTAACTGTATAGCTTCTGTGGGTGGTGGAATGAAGTTCTGGGCATGATAAATGCTTTTTCCTGTCCTACTGTTTGTACCAACTATGAAGGCCAGAAGAAGCCAAGTGAGAACCTGGGTTCTGCACACTTTCTGCATGGCAGGAAATTAAAAAAAAAAAACTGTTGGGAGATCTTCTTCCTGTGGGGTTTCCAGGCCTGTGTGCACTCCATAGCCTTCTAAAGAAACTAAACAGCCCATAAAATCTTCTGTCCTCCAGACTGAACTAGTTTACATAAACCTGATCTGGAGCAAGACCCCCAGCAGAGACCTGACCTTTTGCTTTGCTCATGTTCTTCCTTGGAGCCAGCAAACACTCCTTGCAGCATGAAACAAACCTGTCTAGGAAGATGCTGATGGCATATTAGGGTGAAGAGGGTTGCAAAGGTTGATCCAGAGTGGTGGTGGAGGATACTCAGTGCTGTACTGTGGCTCAGGTGTTG
>NW_010333905.1:18894-26971 GCF_000700745.2 Antrostomus carolinensis
CTGATACATAGAGCTTGTTGTCTGTTAACAGCAGATGGTTTTCTTGGAAGCCTACAAGAAGCAAGAACAGAGACTAGCAAGCCTTGTTCCAACCTCCAAGCAATAGTCTTCATGTCCCATGATGAGCTGACAATAGGTTTATCCAACAGCTTTGCTGTATGTGTAGTGAGTGTCCTCAGACTGTGCCCTTGAATGGAAAAGCTGAGGTGGGATAAGAAAGATGAGAACCAGAGAGATGTGGTCAAAATTCCCTTTGGTACATCCATCTATGCCCAGCTTTTCACTATATCAAATATCACCTTGAGTTTGAAGAGCTCCACCTACAGTGCAAGTCTTCAGGTTGTACTAAGTCATATCTGCTTGGAAACTAGTGATGTTAAAGCTTTGCCAGAAGGCATTTCTGCTAATTAGGGTCTTGTTTCACAGGGCTGCTTCCTATATTTTTGCTGCTGAGCCCAACTGTATGTAGATTTAGTTTGGAGAAATGGCCAAGTGAAGCTGAAGAGGAGAAAATAGCCCAGAGAAGAGTTTGGAGACTGGGCTGTAGGACACAGACATCCTCCCTTGGGCAATGACAAGATCAAAAGTCTACAGAGCCTGGGAATTTGGAACCTGAGGTGAAACTGGATCTAGTGGGAGTGGAGATGATAAAAAGCAATGCAATATTTGCCTTCAAGTCTCCTGAAGAAAGACAAATGTGATTTGGGAGCTGTGCAGACAAACGTACTCTCTGACAGAGCCTGATAGCTGGTTGCTTCACCAGTCTGGCAGGACTAGGTCCATAATATTGTATTTGCACAGCCAACGCTCTTAGAAAGACACAACTGAGTGCTCTTCTCACCAAAGCCAGCAAAGGAGATCTGTGGGATGACTGAAGATGCTTGTTGTCCTGAAATAAAGGATTTTTTGGCAACATAGCATATGGTGTACAGGGCAAAAGGTGGTGATATGGAGAGTTTTCCAGAAAAGCTGTAGATGTGTGCACTTCCTGAGGGATACAGTACTTGGCTAACTGATCCATCAGTGTATGCAGTCTGCTCCTCATACAGGTGCAATGATCTTCCTTTGTGCTCCAGAGCCTGCTTTCATCCAGGCATGCACATAGCCTGTATGTCCTCTTCTTTAAAATCCTTTAGGATTTTTGAGAGTGACATTCATATAATCTGTGTGTCTGTGACTAAACTGCTGCCCTTGTTCTGTGGAGGAAAAAAATGAGGAACAGAGGCCAGATGGCTCCTAATTTGTCTTGAAACACTGGAGGAGAGAAAAAAGTCCTTGCTTTTTAAATAGCAAGAGAAAAAGAGAAACCATCCTGGCATCTGTACCTAGATGAAGTGTGGCTTTTTGTGGTACAGGAGGGCTACTGGTTCCACACTGGCTGACCATTGTCTGTAGTGGTAGTGCTCCTCCAAGCAAGATCCCTTTAGTATCATCCTGCTCCTTTATGTGCTTTAATTTACTGCTAGAAAGACTCTTCTCCATGACTCCTTCTACCTACCCTTGCCTAAATGTCATCCAGTCATGCCTACTTTTGGCTACATTAAATGTCCATTCCCATCAGGATGCTATCTGAAAACCCTTTCTCTTAGCAGGAGTTTAGTTAATCAATCAGTTTCTTTTCAAAGGCTCTTTTAAAATGAATTATTCAGCCTCCAGCTCTGTTTTTGTCCTCCTGGACATGAGAGAATTAGAGTTGTAGCAGCAATGTGCTGGGAATGGAGGGTTCTAGCCCTCATTTTTGTTGGTTTGAAAGTGTCCTGTCCTGATGGGTACAAGAATTGTCTGACACCCCAAAACATGAGATGTGGTTCTCTGCAAATTTTGCATGTTACTATGTTAAACTTTTCAGCTGGTTTTTATAAGCAGGTGTCTGGTGTCATTGGTCTTCCACCTTTTTTATTTATCTTACAGAAATCTAGTTGCATTTTGTCTTAATTGAAGACAAAAAGCAATAGACTTGACTGTCTTGTCCCTGTAAGGTCACTTATGCTGAGGATAAGCCAAAACAAGGGTAGAAGGTAAAAGCTGGGACCAAATCTGAATCATAGAATCATATAATGGTTTGGGTTGGAAGGGACCTTAAAGATCATCCAGTTCCAACCCCCCTGCCAGCAGCAGGGACACCTTCCACTAGACCAGGTTGCTTAAAGCCTCATCCAGCCTGGCCTTCAACACTTCCAGGGAGGAGCAGCCACAGCTTCTCTGGGCAACCTGTTCCAGTGTCTGACCACCCTCACAGTGAAGAACTTCTTCCTAATATCTAATCTCTAATCTACTATAATAATCTAGATATCTAATCTACTATCTGAGATAGTAATGATGAACTTCATCCTGTAGGACACCAACTTCTACTACCACTTGCACCATTAAAGTCTTCTTCCAAATGTCTTTCCTCACATGATGCTTCAGGTTGAGGCAGGCTGTCTTTGCCTTTGGGATCTGAAGAAGATGCTGTCCATAATGTTGAATTCTAATTGCTTTGAGGTTGTTAGTCCTCAATATACATTCCTTATCAAAAAAAAAAAAAAGCTCATCATGATTATCTTTGATCTCAAATTGTAGGTAAATTACCCAAAGGATTCATAATAATAAGGGTTTATCTGAACAAAAGATGTATCTGCCTTCCTTGGAAACTTCATGGAGTCTAGAAACTCATCTCCCATTACTGGGAGTAAAAAGGTACTGGTTGGTCTGACTTAAAAAAAAAAAAAATCAGGCTAAACCAGTGGAAACCATCCAAGCATGTCAGAGGCAAGAAGAACTCTTGATTTCAGAGCTGGAGGCTACAAATAGCATTGAAATAAATGCTTTTGGCAAACCACCAGTACAGCTGGTTTCCAGCATGTCTTAACAGCACTGAGAAAGACTGTGTTGAAACCACTGTCCATGTGCCTCGAAGCTTGCGGCACTCATGCCCTTGAACTCCTTCCTACATGGCAGATGATGTCCATCTCCTTGCCTAATGCAGGCACCATGTTGGGAGAATTGGATTTTTGATGGTGCTGACTCATTTTGCTTTGCACAACTCCAGAGTGGGGAAGTACCCATTGCTGGGACAAAGTACCTTGGTGGGCAGCCAGTGTTTAATTGCTCTGAAGATTTGCCTGTTGGGTTACTGCATGGGAATGTTTTGCCTCAAGTGGGCTTGCATCAAGCTGTTCCCAGGAAAATTCCAGCAAATATGGTCTTGCACATGTGGAGTTATGTTTGGGTTTGTTTTTGGGGTTTTTTTGACACCTGAAGATGAAGCCTTCAATTTATGTTAGTGTTCTCATAGACATTCTGTTCTATCATCTTCTGGGGCCAGCTATCAATGGAAACAGTAATGAAGACTTATGGTTGGGATTGTGGCTTATTGGAGACCTTTCAGCTAACAAAGAAGAACTGGTGATTTCTTTCTATTGTTTTGGGGTTTTTGTTTTCTTGGTGGCTTTGAGGGCCTTTATTTCATCTTATCTTGGGTACCAAAACTTTACCACCACCCATTTGGGATAGTTTTTGTTTTTGAAGGACTCTGAAGTGCTTTGGGTTTGTACTGCTTGGGCTGCTGAAATCAAGAAGCATTTGGTTTGCTATGACTTATGCATCTCCAACTATTAAAAATATGAACTGTTAACCAGTCTGCTGGTCTGATTGATAATAACAATCACAGTTAGCATCTTCTGTCAGACCTCAAGAAAGGCTTGTGTTGATTGAAATAAATCTACATAAGGTTAGGTAGTCTTTCATTAAATCAAGCTTCAGCTTTGTGTCTAGTACAACAATAATGAGGTCTCATCTCCTGTATCTAGTTATTAAATTTCTAATGGCTTTTACTTATGAGTTTATCCTGTTGTCCAATGTAATCTTTTATTTTTTTTCTTTGTTTTGCACTTTTTTTCCCTTCCTTTCAATCTAGTTGAGCTGTTTCCAGAAGTGCTGGATATGGATGCTCTCTAAAATACCTAGAACTCCTAGGGATTAAAGATCCATTTGATTTTATTTTTTAAATAGTATTGTTATTGTCTCATAGTGACCTGGCATGATGGGTCACTAACGGTGAAATCAGTGTCCTGACAGATCCCACACTGAGCCCCATACAGGGAACTTGCAAAGGGCATATTTCTACAGGAAGGAAAATACCATTTTTCCAGTATCGCCCTAATCATGACGTGTGTTTTGTGTCCAGTTATTGGCTCATGAGAAGATTGATACTGGAAAAGAGAGATAAGGGAGGGAAAATGAATTAAAAAAAATAAAATAAAATAAAACAATGCTTAAGTTTACAACAGGATGAGAAAATATCCTTAAAACTTGTCAGTGAAGGGAAGATCGAATCCTTTAGTGCGGCTCAGCGCGGAGGTGTGCAGTGGCTGCAGTTATGCTGTGGAACAAATTTGGTTCTTCTGTGCAAGCTTCTTCAGTAGCCTCCACAACATACAAATGATGCAACGTTATATTTTTTTTTATCTTCTTTTTTTTTTTTTTTTTAAGGCCTGGCAAGGTGGCTAATTAGGTGAAAAATACAGTGTAGTAATGCCCAACTGTAACAAGGCTACGCTGCTCTAACTAGAACGTTTTCATTATCTTCCTTAAGGAAGATCCAAAGCTCTTGACTCCATTTGAGAGCATTTGCAATTGATTTCTGAGCACAAAAATAGTCAGAATGAGTTTCTCCATGGGTCATCTTCTAGAAATTACTTGCTCTGCATCTCTGTAGCAGGAAGAAATTAATAGTCTGATTTTTGCAAGGGATGAGTCTATCAAACCAAGTGAGAAGAGAAGGAATGGCTTCTAGAAACCCTGCACAGTGTCTGTCTATGGCTTTCAGGGATGTTGGCATGGTTTATATAGGACAGAGGTTATGGAGTGAAACCATTGCTTTGTGCCTCAGGACCTCCTTCACTTTCACACTGGGTTCTTCAGAAGTTGGTGGTGTCCAGTTGCATTGGATCATTGCAAACCTGGGTTTGGGTTTTAGACATAATATACCTGAATGTATTGAATCAAGGAGGAAAACTCATAAAAGAAACTGGAGGGAGACAGAGAAATACAAGCAGAAAGATGATACATTTATTTAGTTATTGCAGTTTTTCTGTAAAACGTTTTAAAATAATCAGCACTAATCTCGTCAGATAATTTCTGTTCCAGCAAATGCCCCACTTTGATATATCTCTGCCCTAAACATGCTGAATTTGGGGTTTCAACTCCATCTTTCTTGCAGGAAGACAGAGACAGGGTGGGATGATGGAAATATCTGTTACACAGATTCTCTTTTTTTCACAAAACTCGTCATGTTTAAAGGAATATGAACTCCTGGTACAGAGAGATCCTGCCTCCAAAGTGGTGCCAGAGGAACCTCCAGGAACAGGCAACATCTGATTTTAGGAGACAGGTTAAGATTTGCTTTCCTGGCTTTCTGGTTGACCTTTATTGGGTTATGTCGTCGATGAGAGTGGCTTATCCAGTCCTTTCAAGGCCAGGATTGACCCGAGAGGTTTAGAAACCAGGGAGGACAGCTTTCTGCATTGATGATGGACTCATTTGGAGATGCAATTATTTATATCAGGGTGACTGGCTCTGGACAGGTTAGGAGCTTACCCACCACAAGCTTACAAGAAGATGACGTCTTTGCCTGTAAGGCTTCTAATCTACTTTTCAAAAGCTTCTGACGTACAGGGAATTGGGCTGTCAAGCAATAGCATTGTGGAGTTATAGACACTGCCCAGCATGTGCCACCATGAGGTGTGGTGTTATGGAGAGCACTTCTGCTGACGTCCACGCTCTTTACTGATTCAGAGCAACCAGAGCTGTTCATCCATCCGTGATGCTCTCCAAGAGGATGCTCATCGCTTCTAGTGGTGTCGTGATGAAGACGACGTTACAGCTCCTAAGTGTGTATTTGAATGGTCAGACCTTAAGTGACAGTCTGTCCTTGGAACGTTTTTAAACTGCTGTTTCCTCTGCATAGCTGCATTTTCAACACTGATCTGGCCTGAGTTTTGTAAGTTTATTTAACTTTTGTTTGGGGTCAAGCTCCTGGGAAAGGAATGATTGTGCCTCATATCTGAGCAGCTGCACACAGCCCTGATGGGATCTAGTTAAGTTTTGCCCTTCTTGAAGAACAAAGCTTGGTCTGCAGCAGCTAAAGATGAGGCAGGAATGGGATATTCCACTCCTGGAGCTGGATTCAACTCTCCACAGATTAAGCTCAGCAGCAACTGAGTGCTGAGGATGTGACAGTCAGTGCACTGGATTTTAAAACTCTAGGAAAAGCTGAGTTTTTAGCTCATTGCAACCCCTATTATTATAGCACTGCCCCTAAGATGTATGAACATCACTGCTGTCTTTGTGGCCAACTTTATCCAGTCTGGCAAACAGAAATCCCATCCCCAAAGCCTGTTTTTCTATTTGATTTTAATCTCTCACCTCATGTGTGCAGTCCCAGCTCTGTCTAAATTTGCTTTTCCCCAGTCCAGCTCATGGAGACTCTTGCTTATGGACTTATCACCTCCATCTCTTTGGCTCTGTGTTTCCTTCGAGTGCCTCCAGCAGTGGAGACTGGGGCTCCCCTGTCATTTAGGTTAAAGCTTCCCCTGCATTTCAAACCAACTGCATCTGAAGAGGGCTGGTGTCCCAGCAAGGCTTGACCCTTGGCCTCCAGAAACCAAAATACACTGAGAAGAAACAAGAAGTGTTTTTAATCTTGTTATCAAACAGCAGAGCCTGTGTCCTCTCTGGGTTAGGATTCTGCTGTGCCAGAGTTTGGTGTACAGGTAAGACAGGGGAAGACCTTGGTCACGCTGATCCACCTCTACTGATGTGGGATACTGTTGTAGCCACACTTGTTTGCTCTGATTCAAGTTCTGGGTTCAGTTTTGGACCCTTCACTACAGGAAAGATGTTGAGGTGCTGGAGTGTGTCCAGACAAGGGCAATGAAGCTACTGAAGGGGCTGGAGAACAAGTCTTATGAGGAGCAGCTGAGGGAGCTGGGTTTGTTGATCCTGGAGAAAAGGAGGCTGAGAGGAGACCTTCTGGCTCTCTCCAACTCCCTGAAAGGAGGGTTTAGAGAGGTGGAGGTGGGTCTATTCTCCCAGGTAAGAAGTGACAGGACAAGAGTAAATGGCCTCAAGTTGTGCCAGGAGAGGTTTAGATTGGATATTAGGAAAAACTTCTTCACCAAAAGGGTTGTCAAGCATTGGAACAGGCTGCCAAGGGAGGCAGTGGAGTCATCATCCCTGGTGGTATTTAAAAGACGGGTAGACGAGGTGCTGAGGGACATGGTTTAGAGGTGGAATTGGCAGTGTTAGGTTCATGGTTGGATTCAGTAATCTTAAAGATCTTTTCCAACCTCTGTGACTCGTACAATACAAGCTCTTCATTGTGTAGATGGGTAGCAGTGGTGTCATCCTACCCTGGTCAAAGGGGTTTATGTTGATTGCGTAGTGGAGGTAGTTCAACCTGCACTTTCCAGTCTCCCTTAGCCTGAGAGATGATTTGCAACTCAACACACTTTGCTTTTCTATTCCTTGTGGGTCCACATCTCTGATGAGACTGCTTATAAGGGCATGGGTTCAGTTGCTACTTGATGTGATGTCACATCTTGAGGTGGGACTTGCATTGCATCCACCCAACAACCCTTCTTGGCTTCAACTGGTGGTCATGCAGTGTTCTTTGGTTTCTCTACTTCATTTGTCTCTAGTTTGAACACTGCACACTTTATTTCCTTGTGATTTCTACAGTCTCTGAAAGCAAATATTGAGTGTTACTCTGTAGAGAGAGGATCACCTTGCAGTGTTGTCCTGAGGAAACCTAAGCTACGTGGGATGGAAACTGGAGATGCTGAAAGCAACCCGAGGAGATGGAGCAGATCTGCCTGGATAGGATCTCTGTGTGGCTGCTGCTCCCTGCTGACAGCTCAGAGCATAGTTCATGTATTGCAAAAAGCTCTTTCAGCTCGACCTTGCATGACCCAGCTTTGAGCTGCGTAAGAGGGTTGCTTCTGTCTTCTCCTAGACAAGTCAGGCTTTAATTGGGAGCTTTTTTATGGAAAAAAAAAACCAAAACAAACCGACAACAGTTCCCCACGTCCCCTCC
>NW_010333906.1:0-1300 GCF_000700745.2 Antrostomus carolinensis
GTGCCAGCTTCTTCCTGGGAGGGAGGTAAGCGCAGCTCACAGTTCACAAGTAAGGAGAAATTAATTCTGTGGTGCTTTTCTCAACAGCACGCTTAGTCACTTTACAGTCTGTGGTCCATATTCCTCTCTTATTTTTCTATATACTACATTATGTTCTCTCTGCCATTTTCTGCCTCCTACACATTTGCCCGTTTGATTGGGTTTTTTTGTTTGTTTTTTGTTTTTTTTCCAACTCACATGCATTATGAGAGTTGTTTGCTATCCCTCTACCAACACACTCTAAAGCAGTTTTTGCCAGCCTTCCCCAACTCGCCCACATACTTGGCCTCCTCCAGCTCCTCCGTGCGCTGAATAGCATCTGTCTCGTATTTGGTTCTCCACTGGGCCACTTCGCTGTTGGCCTTGGACAGGGCACGCTGCAGCTCCCCCTTCGCTTCCTGCTCCTCCTCATATTGTTCCCGGAGCAAGTCACAGTCATGACGAGCAGACTGCAAGGCGTGGGCCAGGGCACTTTTGGCCTACAGCAAGAAGAGTATTGGGAGAATGGATGGAAATACCCTGGGAAACCTTCTGACTGAAATGGGCATCGAGTTATTCTTCTGTGAAAATGACAACAACATGTTGAATGCGGAAACAAGGTGGGATTGAATTTGAGGAAGAGCTAACATGAGAAGATTTGCATTGAATTACATGGTTTTTTTTCCTGTCTCATCATGATAGTTGTGTGGTTGCATCAGTGTCTGAAGCGCCTCAGAGTGAAGAAGAATCTAATGCATATGTCAGACTATGGAAAGCTTTCTCACCTTTATCTCTTCTTCTAAGTGCCTCTTGAGTTCCTCAATCTGTTGGGTGAATGCCTGCTTGCCTCTTGACAGCTGAGAAATCAGAGCATCCTTCTCCTCCACCTGGCGTGAATATTCACCTAGGAAAATTTGCAGACACATAATCATATGGCCAAAAGGGTCATTTCTGCAATAACTTTCCGATATTATTCATTTGCACATCAGAGGTGTGTATGTCTCACCCGATTCTGTCTGCAGACGAGCTCTTTGAGCATTGAGGTCATTGATCATGCGCTGATGCTCCTCTTCTTTTGTTTTAATCTCACTTAGCTGATCTTCCAGTGTACGACACATCTTCTCCAGACTTGCCTGATGTCAACATATGGAAACAGGGGGATTAACCCTTCACACTCTTAATAACAGCAGGTGCAAGAAGTTACATTGTGTAGAATTCCATGGGGGCAGAAATACCTATAAGGTATTTTTTGTACCTTGGCTTTGGAGACAGAATCCATGTT
>NW_010333907.1:0-10700 GCF_000700745.2 Antrostomus carolinensis
AACCATTCTGTGATTCTATGATTTTTTTTTTTTGGTTCCCGAGTCCATTACGATTCTGAGATGGTGACTGTTATAGATCCTACTTATTGGATTCAAATATTTTGTTGATCCAAATCCACACACAGCAGACTCAGAGCACTGCCAGTATCACATAAGGTTCTATCATAGCCCATACGTGGAATATATCTGCAAAGAAAATCCTGCAGGACCTTTTTGCTTAGGTGACAGCATTCATTCGGAGCAGAAATAATGAGCTATCGCATATTATCACAAGGCTCAATTTTAGCCCTCTGGATAAGCTGTGGATTTCACCTAGAATGAATATTTACTCAGTTATGGAGGGAAGGTAGGCTGCTGCCCTCGCTGAACACAACAGGTATTTTAGGTAATAAATCAGGTTATTTTTATTCTTAATTCCTTGTAATGGTGTATGAGGTGCTGATGATTAAAAACTCACACGCTATCTCACAAGCTGATCAAGCCACCAACGAATGCCAGGAGCAGAGGGAATGGCAGGAAGATGTGGCAGGGGAGGGTGAGGTTGGCCATGAGGAAAAGGTTCTTGAGGCAGAGGGTGGTGGAGCACTGGAACAGGCTCCCCAGGGAGGTGCTCATGGCACCAAGCCTGACAAGATTCCAGCAGCATTTGGCCAACATGTGCCCTCAGGGACATGGTGTGAATGTTGGGATTGTCCTGTGCAGGGACAGGAGTTGGACTCCATGATCCTTGTGGGTCCCTTCCAGCTCACAACATTCGATGATTCTATGGGACTAGGTACTTTCTCAAGGACAACAAATAGAGTGTTATCCAGAGGAGACTCCAACTATAACCTGGTGCCTCCCAGTATGTTTCAATTATCTTATCTTTGCCAAATCAAATTCTTGTCTTTTCCAGATCAAGCCAAAACCAGAAGTTCAGACATTATCAGACTTCATCCTTGATTAGGAACCCAGCTGAGGAATATATCGTGCTCTAAAAGTTTCTGATTAAGAAACTATTAAATGAGCCTCTTTTGTAGGCTTCACTGCCACTAGATTCCTGCTATAAAATGCTTCCCATCCTTCTGTCTTTAATCTTTTTCGAGACACACCATAGTGCTAGAAATATGTTCCTGGGCATAGTTATGCTCAGAGCTTAAACTACAGATTTCAGAAGCTTAGTCCCATTTTTAAATGACAGCTTTTAAATTTTTATATGTATTATAGCTAATCCTGTCTTCCTTCAGCGAAGGATATGTTTTCAACATATGTTAATGAACAGTATGAAAAATCATCCTGTTAATGGATAAAAGTAAATCCTGGCGTACTTGAAAGGAACTGCCTGAACAAGGTAAAATTAAACTGTGGCTTCCTCTCTATGCTATGAATTAACATATGGATGTTCTGTGCCAAGCTCATATCTTTTTTTCTTGGTTTGTTTGGAGGCTTGATTATTATTAAAGACTAAACCCTATGTTTAAGACTGTGCAAGTTAATACTCTTGAATTAACTTTTAACTTGCATTTTCTTTCTAGTCCATAAGCAGAAAATCTATGAGCAGGATTGTCTAATAACTTTTAATTTTAGAAATTTTTTAAATTATCTAAGAAACTTTAAGATTCCCAGCTCTTATTTGAGTCATAAAAGGAATTCTTTCATTTTTCATGTCCTGTGTTGTGCTCTTTGTAGGCTGTTCTACTGCCACATAGATGATACAAACAGCATGACCAGCGGGGCCAGGGAAGTCATCCTTCCCCTGTACTCAGCATAGATAAGGCCACACCTTGAATCCAGTGTCCAGTTTTGGGCCCCTGACTCCAAGAAGGACATGGAGGTGCTGGAGCGTGTCCAGAGAAGGGCAACGGAGCTGGGGAAGGGTCTGGAGCACAAGTGTGCTGAGTTCCCTTGTGGCTGAGGGAACTGGGGTTGTTGAGCCTGGAGAAAAGGAGGCTGAGGGGAGACCTTGTGGCTCTGTGCAAGTCCCTGAAAGGACGGTGGAGAGAGGTGGGGGTTGGGCTCTTCTCCCAAGTAACAAGCCGTAGAACAAGAGGAAACGGCCTCAAGTTGCACCAGGGGAGGTTCAGATTGGATGTGAGGAAGAATTTCTTTCCTGAAAGGGTTCTCAGGCACTGGAACAGGCTGCCCAGGGAGGTGGTGGAGTCCCCATCCCTGGAAGTATTTAAAAGACGGGTAGCTGAGGTGCTCAGAGATCTGGTTTAGTAGTGGACAGGTACAGTTGGACTCGATGATCTCAAAGGTCTTTTCCAACCAAACGATTCTATGATTCTATTTTGATACTTTGTTTTTGTTAAATACTTTAATAATACCGAGGAGAATATAAAAAAGGCAAGTGTTCCTGAAAGGTCACACTTGGTGACTGAGTTTACAGGAGAGACTCATCTTACCCCATGGTGCTCTTCTGGCTGTGCTCCAGTTCAACAGTCTTCTTACCGCGACTGCCTGCACACTTGACCTTCACTTACAGACTCCAAATCGTACCACGAGCAGCCCACCTTGAACAGCTGCTGTGTGACACCTCTACAACCCCTTTGGATTAGGTACTTCTGCCTAAAAAGTTTCCCATAGTTTTGGCACAGGGAATAATTTCACAATTTGCGATTCCCATATTTCTTTGCCAGTGACTGGCCGTTGATGAGGATGAGGGGGACCGTACTCATTCCAGTAACGATGAAGGGCAGGTTGGCAAAAGCAGACATCAAAAAACCCCGGCAGACTTTTTCCACCATGGTTCATGCAAGACTAGATCCACATGTCTGAGCATTCTAAAAATAAAACAATGGTCATGACCATTATTGAGAGGACATAGTTTCAGCAAAATAAACTCCTGTTAGGAGATAGCTTTAGTGACATAAACATATTAATGCTGAGTTATAAATCACAGGGTCCTTCCACATTTTCATTATCTTCCTCTGAGGATTTACTGTGCTATAAATGAGATTCTATAGGAAATCCACCCCATATATAACAATTTATAGTGTGATGTCAAGCATATAAGGATTAAAACCGAAATCATTATATCTATATTTTAATCATAGTTGTAATCAATTATAGTTATGTAATTTTGATTTTTCTCAGTCCATTTTCAATACACCGTGGTTGCTGTATTAATACTTTTTTGGTTGTTGCGAGGAATAGCAAATGGTTTCTTAAATTAGAGAAAGAAAAACATTGAATTCTTAAGCAGATAAAAAAGGCTTAAATACATCATGATTAAACCATATGTCTTGTACGATCATCTCTTAAGTACTATAAGTCTTTACAGATGTACTGACCTCTTGGATTCCACAGCACAAATGAATCCCATTGCAACTGTGATATATTAATATTTGTCAAAGTCCTCCAAATTGAAAAGATTTTCTTTTCCTAGTACATGGGATTGCTTAGTTGGAAATTAAAGTTCGTGCATGAGTAGAGCTGACATTTTATTGCCTCCTATTCTGGGGAAATTTCTCCCTTCTGTTAGATAATATCTACTGTGTTTCATTTTTAATAGCATGAGAACAACACTGGCATATTTATAGCTGTTGGAAAACGTTTGTTGCATTTTTGGGTGTCAATGTAGTTGAGACCACCTGAGCATCCTAAAGACCAGCTCACCTGCATGTATAGCTTCTCTGGTATAGCCAAGAAATGAGGATAGAACATGTGACATTATTATTTTCACGCTTTCCACTTTGTTATTCTGTTTCAGTGACCAGGTCAGTTACCAAAAAAATTAACATTACTTGGAGCTGTTGTCTTGCACATGCCATTGAACATTGTTTTACCTTTGTAATATTGCCATTTATAGGGGTTGTCTTGGATTTGAGAGTTAGAAGAATAGAAATGATATCTGACATCGCTACTCTTGCAAGCTCTCTGCAACACAAGGACGTGTCATGACAGCTAACCTTCAAACAGCAGAAATGAAGTCTCTTTGAAATATCAATTATGAAGATTGATTTGGGAAAAAATAAAGTTTGCAATCTAAAAAACAACTGTGTCTTTCATCCAGTCCACCATAAAACAGACTAATTCAGCCCCTAATCTTTAACTCACTTGGAATCTAGCTAAAACGAAACAGGTAAGCCTGAAGCTTCTAAAATAATTGAGTTAATGCAAACTAGGCAGAGCTTATTATCGAGTCATATATGAATGTGATTTATGAAAAAATACCATCATTTGAGCTTCATCACCTAAGCATTTGGTTTTAGACTCATCCTCTCTACCTTCATATTGAATTAACAGACACCCATATTTTTTAATAGTGATATTTTGAACCTTAAGATTTGCATTTTTACATACAACACTGGAAGTTCCAGACAAACTTAAGGGAAAACTTCTTTCCTGTGAGGGTGACAGAGCCCTGGGACAGGCTGCCCAGAGAGGGTGTGGAGTCTCCATCTCTGGAGATGTTCAAACCCACCTGGACACTTTCCTGTGCAACCTGCTGTAGGGAACCTGCTTTGGCAGGGGGGTTGGACTGGATGATCTCCTGAGCTCCCTTCCAACCCCTACGATTCTGTGTGATCCTGTGATACTTCTTCACACTTCCATTCTGACTTTTTAATCTCTTTTGAACTGAGCTGTTAGTTTTTTAAAAAATCTTACTTATCTTTAAGAAAAATAGTAGTTTTTTTTTAAATTCAGAGTGACCTTTAAATGCAATTCTGACTTTTTCATCTCTTTTGAACTGAGCAATTAGTTTTTTAAAAAGCATACTTATCTTTAAGAAAAATAGTATTTTTTTTAAATTCAGAGTGACCTTTAAATGCTACACTGCAAAAGACCTAAATTAAGGAAATAGAAAACTGTCTATATAAAGAAGTGTCTGCTTTGAACATACAGGGAGAAAATGTTGGAAAATTTAATTCCTAACAGAAAATGGAAAGTGATCAGAAAATTGTGGATTATATGATGGTCTCTGTGTAGAATGCAAAAGTCACAAGTGTGTGGGAACAAGTAAGGCAGTTTGTGAGCTAAAGCTGTGAATTAATAATTCTGCATTTAGTAGTGGGATTGTGATGACTGATGAAGAGAATAACATTTTGTGTTGGTTTAACAAAATATTCTCGCAATCTGATAAATGCAAGTGATTTTTCTAAAATGATGGGTTATAGCAGAACATACACAATTGCTAAATTACATCTCTAGGAAGAGATGCATAGAGTACCAAAGTGCATTTACAAAAAAAATTATCTGATGCCTTTTAGCAGATGGATAATAAGCATAAACAGAGACCATCACACACAACAAAATAAGACATATGTATTATATATATTGAATGCATGTCATCAATTTTTTGTATTAAATGATGCAAAATTCATCATAATTCAAGTAAGTGTAGCTATTGTACATTGAGAGAGAATCTACAACAGCCATGTCAGCTATCTCAATAATCACTGATCCTCCCTGTTAAAAATATTTGTGTGGTTTTTAGTTTGATCTTGCCTAGTTCTGGTTCCTAGCTATTGGATTTCTCAGAATAGGGAGGGGGGAAATAAATAAACTTTCCCAGCTTTCCCTGCAAAAGTCAGCTGTTACCTCAGCAGAAAATCTTTGTCAGGTTATTCTGAGGTAGAACACAATAGATGCAACATATAAAAAGAAATCACTGTGTTTCTCTACGTGTCTCTCAAAACCCACCATCAAAAACTGTTCATGGAGGAACATCAGTGGATGTCCTGTATCCAGTGAAAGAAGAGGAAAGCTGTCAGATGTTTAACATGAAAATAAACACAGAAGTAAGAATTCACTTTCCACCTCATCTCCCAAGCCTGAATAGATCAAAATAATAATGACAACGAGACGCAACTTTGGTTCATAAAACAAAAACCAGTCATGGTCAATGGCCTGGAGAGCTGAGGGGATACAGAGGACATACAAGGAAGTGACACTAGTGGAGTGTTGTTACTGAACCAGGAGTACAGACTGAACCATCTCAGCTGTACATCAAGACCAGAGAATTTTTACCTGCAAAACAGTATGCTATGAAAGAGAGTCAAATGTATAGTAATCATGGAGAGATCCCAGAAGACACACGACCGCGGTGCAGATAGGTGGGATCCTGTAATGGGAGCATTGCCTTGTGATGTGGTGTGGGGCCATTTTTCTGGATTCCTAATTTGGGTACCAGGAAACAGACTCAATATAGATGGTTAATTCCTAATGGAATTTATTACTTTAAGAGAAATGGATAGATTCACTTAATATACCTTTTGGTATTCATTACAGCCTTTAGAAGACAAGGGAAAGTCAGGATAAGCTACTCATGATCTTAGCTGTGCTGCATATCGTGTACGTGTGTGATACTACCATGGAAAATATACAAATCTGCATGTGGAATAATTATGATGAAAAATGTCTGTACGTAAATCCTGACTAATTCACAAGGAGGTCAATAGCAGTAAGTATGTGGGAGGTTCCCTCAGAAAAATGTCATCAACAATGATTCTGCAAACCCAGCAACTAAAACTGAGGAAACCCTCTAGAAATCCCCGCTCCTCAAAAGAAGAATCAACAACATGACAGCTGTATGTCTGCTTTTTACCACGATCAACAAATGTTTTTTACATTATTAGTTCCTTTTAGGTACAAAGGTTTACCAGGAGTATTTCCCCTTTTCAGAGTATTGATCGCAGTCTAGAAAAGCAACAGTTCAGACTTAAGGAGTCTGTTACTGCACAAACACCAGCAGTTTACATACCCAGGTCTCTTATATCCTCAGAAAAAGACTGTGAAGTGTGTAAAAGAAATACATTCTGTTTTAGTCAACCATGTATGTTTATTGACATATTCATGGGAGCTGAGTAGCAACGGAGTCTCCAGAAACAGCAATTGAAAACACTTTCCTGATGGCACCATTGGGACAATTAATTATTCAGTTTCACATGGAGAAATACGTTAGTGTAGCTCAATGCAGACAGGAGAGAACACAACGCTTTAAACAAAGTGTTTCTCATTTAAAGTACAAATTCATGCGTGTAGGTCTAGTTCACTTTTGTCACTAAATATTCAGTTTCCAGTACCATTGGCTGGTCAAAATAGGTAGGTTATTGACAAGCAGAAAACAAGATATTCAGCAATATATATTTCACTTTTCTTCCACAGTTCTGTGTCTGTATAATTTTCAAAGATGAAAAACTTCTACGTTACTTGTGAAAAGCATTTTGGATTTGGAAAGAGGTAAGTACTCAAGACATACTGGTTTGATTTTATATTAATGCATAAATGTGGTGAGCTGTATTCCAGTATCGATATTAAAATGAGTGCATGGAGTACTCAAAAGAAAGTAAAAGCGTGTATACAACATTCTGGTGGCTTCAATGTCATTATGTGATCATAAAAGAAAAATGAAGGTGTGAAGATTTTACCTACACAGGAGAATCAGTATATAAACATTTTGGCATAAAAACAGTCAAGAATTAAAAAAATCAAGAAGTCACAGTATGTGGCATCTGCAAAACTCAAAACTGAATTCAGTTCTATTTCTTAAACACACGACAGATTCTGTAGACAGAGTATGTTATATTCACACACAGAGAGGTTACTACCAAAGTCTGTCACCAGAGTCATAAATAAAGATGATACTTACACACTCTGGAACTGCAAAAAAATAACCTGCACAACAATGAAAGTAATGGCTCCTGCAGCCTCCCCCCCCACACCTCTGCAATCAGGCAGGGCCAGCCATTAATTACATCGGGTATTAGCTGTTGTTCATAGAGAAAATTCACATACTCACACTATCATCCAATACAGAACAGAAAAGCAAATAAACAGCCATCAGTAAAAATTATGGGTTTTCATTACATTTTGATGCCCTACCATTGATTCCCAAAACCACTGTGGAGTGTCATACATTGTCTTACAGCTTGTTATGCTCTTCTTTTGTATCTTCTCCTACGTAAGCAATCATATCAATATTACTCAGTTTAGTCCAATATGATCATTGATTCCCAAAACCACTGTGGAGCATCATACATTGTCTTACAGCTTTGTTATGCTTTTCTTTTGTATCTTCTCCTACGTAAGCAATCTTATATCAATATTACTCAGTTTAGTCCAATATGAACTTACACACTCTGGAACTGCAAAAAAATAACCTGCACAACAATGAAAGTAATGGCTCCTGCAGCCTCCCCCCCCACACCTCTGCAATCAGGCAGGGCCAGCCATTAATTACATCGGGTATTAGCTGTTGTTCATAGAGAAAATTCACATACTCACACTATCATCCAATACAGAACAGAAAAGCAAATAAACAGCCATCAGTAAAAATTATGGGTTTTCATTACATTTTGATGCCCTACCATTGATTCCCAAAACCACTGTGGAGTGTCATACATTGTCTTACAGCTTGTTATGCTCTTCTTTTGTATCTTCTCCTACGTAAGCAATCATATCAATATTACTCAGTTTAGTCCAATATGATCTGCCCTCAAGAAGAATTTGGCTTCTTCTTTCAATACTAAACTAAAAAAAAAAATGCACTCAAGCTTCCAGAGTTAGCACGAGAATTGAATGAAATTTCTTTTATTTTTAACCTTTGGAATTGTGTATGATTCTGGTTGTAAGTCAATGTCAACAAAGATTTTCCCAGAAATCTCTGAGAAAATAGATGCTCTACCATTCCTTGTTAAAGGTTAGGAATTACAACTTTTTAAATCTTCTGACTCAAATTATACGAAGCAAAATCAAAGCTATTTAGCATTGTTTTATATAGTTATTTTTGTCATTAGGAAAATAAGTCACTTAGTATGCACTGCATTATTGTACTATTGTGCTGGCACCGATTTGTTTGTTTACTGATTTAAGCTAATTTAGCCAGTTTATAACATGTCAGAATTTTTCCAGGGGTTATAGAATACATGCTTTTTGGAGGCTTGCACAACCACTGATAATTAGAACATTAGCCCTTGGGTTGTTTCCTTTCTGTTTTTCCAAAAGGAATAAAAAACCACCTGGATGTATTAAAACACCTGGGTAATTTATATGGAACACACACAACATACACATACACTTTCTTTTCCAAAACAGTAGAGGTTCTGTTTCCATGCTGGCAAGGAAATGATTGATATAACTAACAACTGATGAAGTAAAACCACTAGCTGTTAATAATTTTGCAGTAAGCTCGTGTCTGTTGTTATACAAATTAAGGGCCCGATTCTTACGTGTATTCTTCATTTACACCACGCAGAGATACAAAACGATATCTGAAATTGACTTTTTCTGGTACTTTTGTTAGCAAAGGTTGCAGTATTACATCTAAAATTAACTATTTTAGATTCGCTACCAAATATTTTCACAGAAAAATTCTGCTTGGGTAAATGAATAATATTTATTAAAATTAAACCCCCAAAAAAGCAGCAATCTTTTTTTCCACCTCATATTTTTGAAAATTAATTATAGAACTTTTTGATATGAAAAGACCTTTCTCCATCATATTCCTGAAGCAAATTTAGCCAACAATCAAAAATGTCCTGATTGCATACCTTTTGGGGGGAAGGAATTACTTGATAACTCACTGGAATTTTAAACGGCTGATTTGTTGGAAAGCAAAAAAAAATCAATGTTCATTTGGAAATCGCTTGCAACAAAACCAATAGTTTAATAATAGTTTGCAGACTAAGCCAGGACAAAGTACAGTCATTCCTACTAGGAAATGAACAGGAAAGTTTTTAAGACAAGTGTGAAATTTTCTTTAGTTTCATTTAAAAGGCATAGTCTATTCACATTATTGTCAATAAATTAATTAGAACTGTTTATAGACATAAAAGGAGCAGGATTGGACCCCCCAGTATAAATTAATTTTTTAAATTTTTTTTTGAAAGACAGTTTCAATATCTATTGAGAAAACAGAGAAAACAACACTGAATGGAAACCTCCCAGTGTTTCAAAGCATCAACAAAAATTTAGGCTGAGAAGAAAACAAAATTACTCACCTCACTCTTTCTTTTCTGACAAGGACTTAAGGGAAAGGTGCTTTTTCCTAGAAAAAGAAAAAAAAATGACATAAAACTATACATGGAAATTTCAGAGAAAAATTATTAATATGTATTTGTATATGTATATGTAATTGTAATTATTATATGTATTTATTCCTAGATTATTTATGTGTAATAACTAAGTAAAGCAGCAATTGCTTCATCACTCTCTTGTACAGGATCATATGACATATAATAAGGCTTGTGAATATCCAAATCATGAGTGCACGCAGGTAGCAATAGGACCTTGGAAATTTGGCTTACGCAGCTGAGCTCTTGCAGGCAGCTTTTTGTCTTTCTATAAAGCAAAATCTTACAGCCTTTACTTGTGCAAAACCACAATTTACCGAGAATTTTGCTGCAGTATTTGAGTATAGAAATGACATAACTTGCCTAGAAACAATTAAGAACATTCTCCCATCCAACTATACATGTCAGGGAAAAAAACAACCAACCAACCAACCAAACAAAAAACAAACCCCAAAAGGTCAAGATTAAAACACAAACATGTCTATTCCAAAAATGGAAAATATTTGTCTGCTCTGAACCACGCAGTGTACAGCTTTGGCTAAATTACACTGTCCATAACCAAGGGCTGACCAAGGTGTTGTAGGTCACAGCCCTCAGCCCACTGCAACCCCCAGTGTCCTGAACACACAGCATCACAGAATGGTGGGGTTGGAAGGGACCTCAGGAGATCATCCAGTCCAACTCCCCTGCCAAAGCAGGTTCCCT
>NW_010333907.1:10988-29322 GCF_000700745.2 Antrostomus carolinensis
TAGAGAGTGGTGTAGCAATCAAGTCCACTAGTCCCCTCAACGCTCGTGGGTGCATCTCATCAGGGCCTATGGATTTGTGTACATTGATTTTGTTTAGACTATCTCTGACCAGATCTTCCTCAACCAAGGGGCAGTCGTCCTCCCTCCAGACACTCTCTCTTCCCTCTAGCATCTGGGGCTCCTGAGGGGTGTTTTTATCCATAAAGACTGAGCAAAGAAGACATTCAGTATCTCTGCCTTCTCAGCATCTCCTGAAACCAGGGCACCGGCCTCGTTCAACAGCGGTTCCACATTTTCCCTGGGATTGTCGCTCCTCTGGGATCGTGATCTGGGAACGGGCTGGGCTTGGTTGGCGGGTGGTGAACAATGGCACTGGGTGTCACTCATTTGCATATTTTATTGGTATTATTATTATCATTACTATTTTAATATCATTATTATTTAAAATTTTCTTTTATTTCAGTTATTAAATTGTTCTTCTCTTACCTATGACTCTCCTCACCCTTGCCCCCTATTCTGTCCCCTATCCCCTGGGTGGGGAGTGAGCATGTGGCTGTGTTTGGCTGCCATCCCAGTGAAACCACCACAAGTCTAAAGCTGAAGTGGAGTTGGGGTGGGGAGATAGTTTGGGTTGCTGGAGGAGGGAGGGAGGGAGGGAGGGAGGGCAGGAAGAGAAGGCTGGCAGCCCAGCACGCACCGTCTGCCCAGGAGCAGAGGGTTGCAGGCAGCCCAGGCTGCTCATCATCGCCCCTGACACAGCCCACAACTCCATATCAAAGCAGATAACAAGAACTGCAGTGTAAAACTGCCTGACTTTTATTTCTGTCTTTCCAAGCTATTGACTCCTTCACTAATAATCGGGATTTATTACTGGGCCCATCTGCTGCCTCTCTAAGGTCAAGAGGTAAACAGCAGCCATCGCTGATGTCACCATCAAGGTAGCTAGTAGCAAATGGACCCTGACAAGTGTACTTTTAAAAGAATATTGTGGCAAGAGCACTCTGAGCATGAAAGTCAAGCTGATAAAGAAAATAAAGTCCAAAATACTAAAAAGATGTCAGCTTTTAACCCATTAATCCAAGTGATGGAGTCCAGCTGTCAGTCTTCTATCCAAGCAGCAGTCAGAAAGAAGAATGAGCTCCTATGTCCAGTGAAATGTAATCAGGTCAATCTCTCAGCAAGGAAATTCCTAGCACATTGCATTTTACTGTATTCTTAGAGTGGGCTCCTCAACGGCACCAAGAAGTAGGAGTGTAAAGAGGATGAAGTCCTTGCCAGTGTCCACCATTTCTTCTTGACATACCATGAAGAGCCATCAGTCTGGTTTTGTTCCTCAGCTTTTCATTTTCCCTCACCAAGACCTGGCTCCGAGGCATTTATTTCTGTAGCTAAAGCCACATTTTCTGAGCACAAGGGATAACCTCTGTCCATTGCAACTGCAGCCCTCCTGATTTCTGATGCTGCACTAAATAAGGACCACAGTTCTCATTCTGCATTGCTCCATGTTTTTATTCAGGATGATGTAAAGGGACCACAGCTAAGGTTAAACTCTCCAGATAATTTTGTTGGTATGTTTTATCAGTTTCCGGGCAGGAAACTCCTTTTCGACTGCATTTCCAGCTGAGAATAGAAAGTGAAAAGGGCAGAAAGGCTGATGTGAGATAGAGCGGTCCTTTTTCCAGTGGAGATGGAGGATTTACCTCACAGTTTGAGAACAAATTAGAAACTGACAATGTGTCAACAAAGAATTACTTGCTTTGTCTCAGCTAATGTTTCAGAGAGGTTATCTATATCCACGCAGCAACACCGCAAACAAGCAGCAGGTTGGTGACAACTGATGTAAATAGCTACAATTCCTCTACTCTCAGGGTCATACATTACTCGCGTCATTTTCTTCTCTCCATATCAAGCAGTTGGTGGAGATAGTGATTTGTAGCACATATATACAAATGAATTCCCAGTCAACAGAGACATAAAGAAGATTTTTTTTTCTGATTTCAGGTGCTGTTCCATCAGCAAGTACTCATGGTCTGCAAAGACTCCAGCAATTTTTATTTTTTACCTTCTGAGGGCAGGAGGGAGAGTGCAAACGCAAGACGTGGGTAGGTGGAAGCTTGTTTAGATTAAAACTTCAGGGTTTTTTTGCTTTTCTACCTTGCATATAAGGACATAGCATAATCAAAACTGCTTTCCAGGTAGCCAGGAACAAGAAAGTACAGTGGCATTAACTCTGCATGTGATTAGAGGCGTTTCTTACCAAGTTCTTTTTAATATTAAAGGTGATGATGACTGCAATTTGAATTAAGACTCTCTTTTGCAGGGATGCCACATGCTTGCCTCCCATGTTTATACCGCTTTGAGAATTTTCTGCTAATGCCACTGCTAAAAATCCAAGACTGATCAGTTCAATCTGGATTCACCTACAGACAAACCTCTCCTTACGCACCTTTCCAGCATGCCAATCCTGACACCAGCAGACAAGTAGATACCATGCCAGACTCTGCCAGTTTTAAAGACCAATTAACAACAGACGCACATCCATAAAATTGTTTTGGTTGGAAAAGACCTTTAAGATCATCAAGTCCAACCATAAACCCAACACTACAAGTCCACTACTAAACCATGTCCCTAAGCACCATACCTACATGCCTTTTAAATCCCACCAGGGATGGTGAGTCCACCACTTCCCTGGGCAGCCTGTTCCAGTGCCTGAGAACCCTTTCAGTGAAGATATTTTTCCTAATATCCAACCTAAACCTCCCCTGGCACAACAACAATTTCCTCTTGTTCTATCACTTGTTACCTGGGAGAAGAGACTGACCCCCACCTCTCTGCACCCTCCTTTTAGGGACTTGGACAGAGCCAGAAGGTCTCCCCTCAGCCTCCTTTTCTCCAGGCTCAACAACCCCAGTTCCCTCAGCTCCTCCTTGTAAGACTTGTGCTCTAGACCTTTCACCATACTCCTTGCCATCCTTTGGATGTGCTCCAGCACCCACCCACTGATGGTACTTCTCCTTCAGAGGAGAAACTGCGCGGTTGAAGTTCAGCCTGTAGACCATATCGTGAAGGAGAACAACTTGTAAATGGAGGGACATGTGGAAACACTGAGGCTTGGAGCCTTCCCTGGTGCTCATTGCACCAGGGCAGCTGAAGCAGCAGTACTTGAACCTGTCCATTGTGGAGTCAAACACATGCCTGGACAGATTGTTTCTCCTTCTAACCCTTCCCCATCCACCTGGTTCCTCAAAGTGGTCTTTTTGCATCACTTTAGTGCTGTTAGCAGTATTTGGGAAGGGACTTCACAGTCCATTGCCATTTCTCTGCTGCTCTGAAACAGTTTTTGCCTGTTAAGGCTCAAATCACAAAAGCCATCTGCATCTGAGGCGGTTTGGGCAGGAGTTAAATATGTTAAATATGATTCAGCTGCTGGACACTGAAGCAGTACCATCTTGGGGGATTTTTAAAGCACTCACTTTAAATGTTTGTGCTGCCACCTGCCCTGGTTTTTGCTGTGATAGGGTTAATTTTCTTCTTAGCAGCTAGAAAGTGCTGTGTTTTGGTTTGAGTGAGGATTGGTATGAGAACAATGTTGATAACTACAAGGACACTGTGCTTGGGCAGTTTGCAAGAGCAGAGGACTGGAAAGGAGGGGTGGAGAAGAAAAGTGTAGCAGTGAGTAACACCCAGAACTGACAGTTGGATGTGCCAATGAGATATTCCAGATCATATCACCTCATGTTCAATATATTAATTGGGATTGACTGGAAAGGGGGGATTCTCTCAGGAATCTATCAGACTTGCTATTCCAGGATTGCAGTTTCAAGTTTGGGGTTCCTTTTTGCCCCTCCGGGATTGTTATCAGGGGGTGATGAGCAACTGTACTGTGCATCACTCATTTATATATAGTTGTTATCATTACTATTCTTATTATTCTTATTATTTTAATTTTATTTTACTCTAATTATTAAATTTTTCTTATCTCAACCTACAGGTCTCCCCACCTTTACCCCTCCAATTCTCTCTCAGATTCCCTGGGTGAAGGGTGGGGAGGCTGCGAGTGGCTGTGTCTTGTTTGGTTGCCAGCTGAGTTAAACTATCACACCACCGTATGCGAATCTTCTCCCATACAACACATACATAAATTACTGAGAATGAAATTGTCCCTTGAAAAGTGAGAGTTTTAAATGTGGAGTCTAAATTCAGTCATCAAAGTGTGAAAGGTTAAAAGTCCTGCTTTCAGGACCAATTTCAGCACACCCTTACCTTTGGAGCTGTCTGAACACCTGGGTTGTTTCCCAGTGTATTTTGATTCACTAGAATAAAAAGGGTCTGCAAGGAAGGCTTGTGAGCAAATAAACGGAATGAAAAGCTAGTCACAGTGGTTAGATTGTCAGTCAGGGAGGTTACATCTGTCTCTCTCTGTGCAAGGAATGAGTATGGCAGGAGCAAACAGAGGGCAAATTTACCCCCTGGTACCTCACCGATCTACCTGCAGTCAGAGTAGAAGGAGCTGCCTCTAGAGATGATGGGGTATTTCAGTCTCTGTTTGTTTGTTCCTTGGCCTCTGCTGAGGTGAAAACTGTGCCAGCTGCTGATAACTCTTAATGGTGTTTTTCTGATATGGAAACCTATTCACCAGAGATCAGAATGGGAGTATCAGTGTTTAATACAAGTCCTTCATAGCTATCAGATATTAACGGCCTTTAGTCTGTATTGACCTCACAGGCCAGAGCAAAGCCAGGAACACACACAGAGAGAGAGAGAGAGAGAGAGAGGGAGAGAGAGAAGGACGTTGGCTGCTTTATTTCAATAATACAGAAACAAAGATGTGACAGATTTGAAAAGGAATCCTGTAAACCTTTACCTCTTTGCGGTCATTAAGGGAAAAGCCATTCACTTGTTTTAAAATAAGAGGGGAAAAATAAAAGCACACTCAAAAATACTATGCAATAGACGAACACGTGTGCCTTGGGAGGAACACAATTTAGACTCAGAAGCATCATTGTACTTCTCACAATCACATTTGTTCACCTGCTTCTTAAGTGTACGCTTGTGGCTTGTTAACAAAATGGAATTGTTTGCTATACAGAGGCTCCTAGGTGCAAAGTTAGAGCTTAGCCTTGTATTTTTGTCCTCCTGTTGTACTGCGTGGCAGGTTTTTGAGTTTTTCTTCCAGTGTTTAATGTGTCTTCTTTGTGTTCTTCTTCATTATGGAAGTAGAATCTCTGAAGCCTATTTTGTCCTTCAAATCAACATGGCAAAAATATCGATTCAGGTAATGAGGCACAGGTGTGCCTTGTAGGCACTCCATAAAGAATCCTTTACTGGGGAATCTGCCCAAAGTTACTCAGCGCATTTCTATAATTGTGCTCCATTAGGCAAATTCACTATATTAAATAGCCCACATGCTCACATTTCCACCCGAGTGGGGTGACACTAGGTTGCACGCTTGGGTTGTGTTAAATAACGAGCAAGAAAAAAAGCAACACTTCAAGTAGACTCGCGAAACAGAACTTTTTTTTGCTTTTTTCACTCCCTTGTTTCATCATGACTCTTCATTTCTGCATTTTACTTTAAAGCAGGGAAAAAATGGTGATAGAAGTTTCCACTATTGTCATTCAGGTCAATGAGTGGTTGGTGTAATTTCTTCCTTCTTTTGTCCTTCCTTCTCTTTATCCCTTCTTTTTATAGCAACGGTATTAATTTGTGAGAGAGACTCTGCTCCAGCTCCAGACAGTCATTTTTCAAATAACTCCTTCGTGTATCAGATCCTTGATCTGTAATTTTTTGGATCAAATGGTCTGATTGCTCCTCTATGGGTTTGTAACTTCATCCAAAGCATTGTGAGACACTGGCACTATTTCGATCAAATCCTCAGAAGACATTACTGAACACTTTTTGCCTAAAATAACTGATAATTGTTTTAATTTCCCTGTGATTTCCCCCCCCTCTTTAAACTCTACCTCTTTCTCTGACTAAATAGATGTTTCAGTCCCTCATTTCTTAACTTTTTACTGCCCTGTGCTCATTTGTTTCTAGTTATTTATAGGGAGGCATGGTTATTTTTTGCTTTTTAGCAATTTGTTGATACAATTTAAGCATTATGAGACTCTTCCTTCTTTATTTCCATCGTAAAAACATCTTCATGGACTTAAACCTACCTGTCAAAGTGCAAAAGAAAGTTGTCATTCAAACTAGAGATTACTGTCCAGAAGGTTGGTTAAGAAAGATGTGTTCCATGTATCGAAGCTCTTCAAGATCAACAACCGACTTCTTCTCACAGATAATTTCTTACAAAGCTAATAATTTTCAGTGTCTGTCATATAAGATTGACCACTCAGCTGTGCTGACCTTTTTTTTTAACCTGGAAACTGCAAGTCCAGTTGTATCTGCAAAGATGTTTAATGAAGACTGCAGGTCCAGTCGTACCATCGGTAGAGCCTGCTTAATTAAAAGATTGTGGAATTTTTTGCTCTAAAAGAATCCAATAGGATGAAGCCCTTGGGCAGCAGAATCGTGGAGCAATGAAATATTGTAAGTAAAGGTGGAATGCAGTGATTTGTAAAATTTGATAAGAACCATTTTACCCCCCGACGTGTTTCAATTCAATCAGCTGTCCTTGTCTGAGGCTGTGTTAGAAATACTCCTTTTTTGCAGGAAACACTGACTCCTTCTTTTCTCTCCACAGCACTCTTCCCACCTCTTTCTCCCACTTCTTTGAATCTGGTGAGCTAATCATAATGCTTATGAAAGCAACACCTTTGAGGAAAGCACAGAAATGCTGTTTATACTATTTATTTCCTTTTAATGTGTCAATAAAAAGGTAATTACATTTCATTTGTTTTTAGAGTTATATTTGACTTGGGGGAAAAAATTTCCCTGCTGGAACCAAAACTCAGAGATTAAAGCGGAAAGAAAAATAATAAACTTGCCATTTTCTTCAAGACAGAAGACTTTGCTATTAGAAAAATCAATTAACAGATTCTTTGAAATAATTATTTCGAAATGAAAATGACCATAACTTCTTCTAAAAGATGTTGTTCCAATAAATGATCAAGTACTGGAGAATTATACCCATGTCAGGATAGTTCTATTAAACTGAATGACAGGAACACATTTGACAACCCTTTGTTATTGCTGCTAAATCTAAAGCCAGTTGAAATCGTGGGTTTTCATATCGCCATCCTCAGTCTTCTCTCAACCTTTCTTGCACTTTACTGTGGAAACCATCAAATCACATGAAAAAGCCTAACAACTTCCACAGCATCTGCTGGTTTTATATTTGGTTACCCTGCCTAGCCTGCTTACAGCTGGTGATAAAATCATTTAGTGGAAAATATATCAATTGTGAAATTTGCCTTCATTGGTGTCAAATGCAAAGCCATGTTGACTGAGGCTGGAATATACTGGGTAGGTTATTTGTGCTCTTCTTTTTAGCAATATGACAGTTTTTGTATAATAGCTTTTTATCACCTGGATAACTTCATTAACTTCAACTGAGTCCTGTCTTATCGACACCAGTGTAAGTGTGGATAAGAACAGATCCTGAGAACATCGTTTCCGGTCTCACATGAATAGTCTCAGGTTAATGGTAGTTTTTCTCTTCGTCTTGTGGGTAGCCTTTTCCTTCCCCCACCCCCCCAGCTCTTATTTTTTTATCAGCATCTTAATAACAATATATTCTGTGATTCTGTGAATACACAGGGCCCCTTGCACTGCTGAAAACTCTTTTGTGTATCTTTTTAACAGTCTTAGTGTTTTCCTTGTATGACAAAGCGATTTCTACAGTGCTTATGTAGCCTGCTGCAGAGATGAAGTCTTGCGATGCCCGTTCATCGCGGTCCGTGAGGACATTCTGCTCACACCTGAAGAAGTTTGTGGTTCTGCCATCTCAGAAGTAGGTTGCCTGTAGGCAGTGTTGTGCATTTGAATGCAGGGGGTGACAGCTACTGAGGGCTGACTGTTTCCTCAGAAACAAGAGCGTGGACTCTCCGAGAGCAATATGAAATCATTTAGACTGAATAATCCAGGCTCTAGAAGATCCCCCCCAAAAAAATTCTTTTTTACACCTTTACTGAGACATTTCTATGGATTAAGTTTTGAAGTCATCTGTCACTTGAATTTGACACAAACTAGGCTCCTATAAAAGGCTCCGGAGCATCTTTTTATTAGGAATAGTATATGAAACCAAGTGGGATTAATAGGATAAGTTCAAATATTAGTTTCATTGAGAAATCTGCCAAAAATTAACGTCTGTGTTTTCATTCATGCATGAAGTACAGAATCTGCCCATCTCCCTCCTCCGAAAGAAAGGCTGTTGAAATCAAGTGATTTAAAGCACACTCAAAGCAGAATACATAGTATTTCACAAGGACAATAAAGAACTATAAATTAAGGGGGACATACGCCGACTGAATATTTCATGGGTTCCTGTGTCTGTCTGTCTGTCCAGGATTGGTGTCGAAAACACAAACACATGAGTGAGTGAGCTTGAGAGTGGCACTTTTTTGACAGGGCTACACACAATGAATGGAGTCAATCAAGTGGGGAGTGAAAAATTCATTTTCTGACAGGGGTGTCAGCAGAATCATCAGGAGCTGATGATAACAAATCCATAGCTGGAGAAAAAACTGACAGGGTGGAAAACAAGAGAATGTAATACTGATCCCTCCTTTTCAGCTGTCCAGAACATAATTTCACAGTAATTATTGCCCCAGCTGGTTTTTACTAACGACAGGCCTTAGATGCTGATATTGTTACAGGGTGTGATGTACAAGAAATTAAACAAAAGTAGAGAAAAATGCTGTGTCACGGGAAAGAAATATCTCCCACTGTAAGCTTTGAGGAGGAGAGGGTCAGTAGAGGAGGACTGCTGTAAATTTTAGAAGAATCTGAAGAGCGTTATTGACCTATTCTTAGGTTAATTCAACAGAACCTCTAGGTTAGGAACTCCTCCCTCTTTGTGATTTCAGTTCTCCATAGCTGTTATGTTTTGGTTTATTAAAAGTGTGCGGGAAAAGCAAGGCTAAGTTTACAACAAAGGGATGAAAACGTTTGAAAGCGGTAACTTTTTGTTGTTTGTTGTTCACATGTTAAGTGTACTCTGTGGACTATAGTGACGAGGGTCCCATTTCCAACACAGCATGGAGTGGGTGATCTTGTCAACTGTAAAATGAAGCCATAAGAGCACAGCATGAAAATGTATTAGCAACAGTTAGATAAGGGAGACCTCAGCAAGGCGTACACACTTTCAATCGGTGAAATAATGCTTGTACAAATTGTTTTTGGTACATTAAGTACCTTTCACAGCCAAAATTAAGAAAAAAAAAAAAAGAAAAAAGTAGGCAAAAAAATAAATAAATAAATAGAGGCACAGAATTGCACGTACAAAAGCCGGAACTGCTATTATTATTTTTTTTTTTCCCCTCTCACGAAGTAATTTCATGCAGAATTTTTTTTTTTTTTATTGAAATTGTTTCCCAAGTTGACAGATCTTGTGTACAATGATAAATGACAAAGTGCTATGCAGCTGTCAGCCTGTGCTCAGGGAAATTGCACAAAACCTCCCCAATAATAATAATAAATATGCGTTTCTCCAAACAGAAGGTATTTTAAGCTAGTAAGCACAGTGGTGTAGTAAAGTAGTATTAAACAGCAGTGAGGTGAAGCTGAGAAAAGATTTATATATTTGTACTAATCTAGCAGCTCTTTACTGGCTATGACATGCTGACAAGGAAACAAGGGTTATGAAAAATGATCTGACACTATGCTGCTAAATCTATGAATTTCAAAGTGCAGAATAGTCTGTGGCTTGCCAGGATTGAATGCCTGAGTTATTTCAATGATTGTTACAGGAAAAGTAGGACTCTTGATAACAAACTGTAAATGCATTAGTACCATAAGGAAGCCAGTTAAGTAGAGTGACACAGATGACAGCAGCATGTCTTTCTGGAAAGTTATAGAATTTGAAACAGAAGATTAAAGGTGCTCAGTCGATTTAAACCATATTTAAAAAGCAGCCCTCTCAGTTATGAAGAATGGTCAGGCCAAATTGCCAAAAGAATGCTGAAAAGCACGTTGTACAAGTCATGTGCCAGGTCCTAAAATAGGCTGAACACTGGTAGTTAAGAGGGCTTGTAGACTGTAACATAAACTGGGTGTCTGAGTTAGGAAAGTACTGATCGTGTGTTGTCAAGTGGGCCTCAAATATTTGGACCTCAATTCAGTACTTCATTGAGTAAAACAGAGAGTGTATTTTAATAAAACACAACATACGCTCTAGAACTTCCTCCCAAGGGGAAGAGGAGTGGCAGGTGCTGATCTCTTCTCTCTGGCCACCAACAAATGCCAGGAGCAGAGGGAATGGCAGGAAGATGTGGCAGGGGAGGGTGAGGTTGGCCATGAGGAAAAGGTTCTGGAGGCAGAGGGTGGTGGAGCACTGGAACAGGCTCCCCAGGGAGGTGCTGATGGCACCAAGCCTGACAAGATTCCAGCAGCATTTGGCCAAGGCCCTCAGGGACATGGTGTGAATGTTGGGATTGTCCTGTGCAGGGACAGGAGTTGGACTCCATCATCCTTGTGGGTCCCTTCCAGCTCCCAACAGTCTATGATTCTATGAGTCTATGATATGTTGTCTCATATACGTTGTTGAGAAGGTGCAGACACTCTCTGCTGTAGAATGTTATTTATTCCATACAGAAGACAAAATTTGATAGTTTTCATTTTCTTTTCTATGGACAGTTTTGAGGACCTGAAAATGCTATTGACTTTCTTCAGTCTTTGACTTCCACAGGAATTAAAAATATTTCTTGGTATCAGGTTACTTGTCTGCAGATATTTTTTGAGATTGATATTAAACTCAGCTAAGACTGTGAGGGTGGTCAGACACTGGAACAGGTTGCCCAAGGAAGTTGTGGATGCCCCCTCCCTGGAAGTGTTGAAGGCCAGGCTGGATGAGGCTTTGAGCAACCTGGTCTAGTGGAAGGTGTCCCTGCTGATGGCAGGGGGGTTGGAACTGGATGAGCTTTAAGGTCCATTCCAATCCAAACCATTCTATGATTCTATGGAGACATTCTCAACGTTCAGCGCAGTGGGAAATAAACCATGCACCGTTTGTGAGTGTGACTACAGCTTTCAATGAGTCGGGGTCCAGAAAGGCCCAGAAAGAGACTAGTTAAATTTTCCAGTCACATTAATTCTCCGCAGTGTTTTAATGCAGACTGGAACTTCCTTTTATTTCCCCAAGTTTTAAAAAATAAATTAATTGTCAGGGTTTTTTCCTGAGAAATTATATCTTGTTAATTAACAAAATAGTGCAAAAGAGTTCATCTACTACTGATTAAAATGGATTAGAATCAGATCTTTAACCATTCTATGATTCTATGGAGACATTCTCAACGTTCAGCGCAGTGGGAAATAAACCATGCACCGTTTGTGAGTGTGACTACAGCTTTCAATGAGTCGGGGTCCAGAAAGGCCCAGAAAGAGACTAGTTAAATTTTCCAGTCACATTAATTCTCCGCAGTGTTTTAATGCAGACTGGAACTTCCTTTTATTTCCCCAAGTTTTAAAAAATAAATCAATTTTCAGGGATTTTTCCTGAGGAATTATATCTTGTTAATTAACTAAACAGTGCAAAAGAGTTCATCTACTACTGATCAAAATGGATTAGAATCAGATCTTTTTTTTTTTTTTTAAATTGGGAAATAAATTGTTTAAAAACCTTTGAACAAAAATTGGTTTACACTAATGACAGCCTCCTATTTTCTCCCACTCATTTACTCTTTGGTGTTTTAAGGATACTCTGGTGATCTGGTGATTTGGTTTTGCCTCTAGAGAGGATAGATGCCTTGGCAACAAAAAGTTATTATCATTATTTCATTATAAATGAAATAAATGTATAAATGTATAAATGTATAACATCAGATGAGTGAAAGAAACAAAAAAAGGGAAGGGCAGGGAAGGGCAGGGAAGGGCAGGGAAGGGAAGGGAAGGGAAGGGAAAAGGGAGAAGGGAGAAGGGAGAAGGGAAAATGGAGAAGTGAAAAGGGAAAAGGGAAAAGAGAGAAACAGTACAGAAAACTGGATAAAATAAATAGGCGAAAGAGGAATGCAATGTACTTGTTATTGTAGATAATCCATTTATTCCAGACATAAGCTGTGGTTGGTATTCTTATAACTAGAGAGTTGAAAAAAAATGGCTAAATTAACTTTCTAAAGTCAGTCATCTCTGTTAACAATGTGTGAAACCACATGCTAATGTATGAATTTGCATACATCAAAATTACAAATGAAAGTTTTACAAATATTGCATTTCTCTTCTGCTCATTTCTTTGCCTGATACCTTTTAATGAACTCAGAAGGGTCATATACCTTCATATTTTAGGGTCTGCCTGAACTTTAATAAGCTGTTAGTTTCTATGATTTTTTTTTTCATTAGGATTTTTTTTTCATTTTTTTTATTTATTTTTTTTTTTCATTGTGCATCCCCTGATATGCCATTGCAATGGGAAATTGTAATGGGATACAAACACAGACAACTGGAAAAAAATCCTGTGCGTTGCTAGTTTAATCTGCTATGGCAACTAATAACTCCTAAAATGGCTTGGATGAGTTATGTGCCCTTTTTAAGAGATTTATGGGTCTCCTGAAATCTTATTTGCATGCCATTCTGTCCTCTAGAGAGTATAAAATGCTACTGATTTCCGGGTGAACCACAAAGAACTGAATTGTAGACTCAAACCAGTGATAAACCTTACGTTAAAATATAGAGTATATTCAAATACATACCTAGGATGAGACTACACCCACTAAAAACAATGGGAATATTTTTCTTGAAATTATTAGAGTCAGGACTTCACTCTCAGACAAGAATGATGGTTTTTTAACAGTTTTGAAAATGATCATTTTGGTTAGCAGTCCTTTACTTCTGAGTTCTTACAGTTCAATCATTGTTATGGATGAGGCCTTGATGCTACATGTGAGGAGAACATCTGTGATGGCAGCAGTCCCTAGACCCAGACAAACTCAACTAACCATGGCCTAAAGTGAGCAAGTCACCTTCTGAGAGGAATGGACATTTCCTTTTACAGCTGGAGATAAAAGCCATGTATCCAGCTCACTAAAATATCAACCTAGTAAAATTCTGACCTTAAAAACCTAACTAAAAGAGCAAAGAGTAGATGCCCTCGGGAGAAAAGAGACACAAAACTTCCTTGCACATTCGTATTCTCTTCTTGAAACTGTGGTGTCCTGTGACTTGACTTAGTTCTTCCTCCAGTACCAGTCCATGTACCAGCAAATCAGATACAGAACTGGACTTTGTTGATATATACATATCAAAAGATTGTGAAGAGAAAGCACAAATCCTTACCCTCTTTCTTTGGGTCACTCAAGCAGTTTGATCTGGTTTCTTGATTGCTAGCTCACAGTGCTAAGCACAGGAAAAAATAAACGCAAGATAAAATCCCTCGAACAAGAGGGAAATGGGGAGTGCTAGTGGCTCCCCATCAATGTAGTGCTCCCACGTTTAATTCCAAAGGTACATCCCCCTTGAGACCAAGTCCATCACTTCTTGCTCCATCATGGCCAAGTCTCTAGTGCCTGGATCAGTGATAGCCCCACAGGCAGGGTCTCCTGCATGACTGTGAGATGCTGAAATAGCAGAGTTTGACAAATTTAAAACTTGCTGTTTGTGCAGTCGCTAAAAACTGCACCATTAGCTGGATTTTCAGATTGCATGAGTGCAGATCATTAAGTGTTATTACGGTATTAATTATTAGAAATGTCCTGTACTAGCCAAATTAAATTGGGATAGTCAACGACCTGCAAGTTCCCAATACCACGGATAATTTAACAAGATACCTGTCACACCGCGCAAGGTATCGTCACATGTCAGTCACATCATTTCACACCAAATATCAATCATCTTTTCTTAAAAAAAAGTCTAGAGAACAGCTTATATTTGGTATAGCTGTTATGTGGTCTAAGAAAACGATTAAAAAGATATTTGTATAAGGATTACATCCTCTGGAAGATGAGAGTTAAAAATCTATAAATAATTTGATGCCCTCATACAGCATGTGTATTCAGTTTTAATTAATGTCTTACACTGTTGTGTACCTCCTGACCGCTGTCGTGGTTGTACATGATTTCTGTGCCTATTAATCTAAACTGAATTGATAAAAGAGTTTGAAATGAAAAAAAACAAAACAAAGCAAAACTATTTTACCTGTTATTGACTGAATATCCATGAGAACAATTACTAGATACTTCCCACTGTCTAGAGTTGAATGTTCTTCAAATTTTTTTCTACAGCACTTGCAATACCTGTGGTCAGGCAGACCTCAGGTCTCTTGTTGACCTCCCTCCATCTGCCTGGCTGCAAACAGTGTATTACTGCCTCTGTACTGTAGTTATGCCTGACAAATCCCGCTTGGCACTCTCAGATTCCAATCAAGCTGGGTTTGGTTAGTGGGACTTTCCTTTCATTGAATATAAATGTTTGTGTACAGTGACTGTCCAAGCACTGTGACACATTCAGCATGTGTTCAAGTTTTCAATTAAACCTTGTCTTTAGCCATTTGAAGATGTTCTTGCTTGGAAATGAGGCTGGAAACAAAGGGAGAAAAGTAGATGTATGAAAAGAAATGAACAACTGTCATCAGCTAAACCTGTCCTAAGTCAGGTCAGTAGGCTGATACGCTTCTGCTTGCTATTTCAGGTAACGTAGAGACAAAGAGTTGACACAGAGGAACGTATACAATAAAAAAGTGAAAGAAAAAAGAGAGTAAAAAAGAGCATAATGTCATCTATTTCCTTGCTTTCTTCCTATTAAGGGATAGCTATAGCTGTGCCTACATGTGTACAGACAGAGGTCTAGGCAGGATGTTTCATAGAGTCATAGAATGGTTTGGGTTGGAAAGGACCTTAAAGATCATCTTGTTCCAACCCCCCTGCCATCAGCAGGGCATGTTTGCCCTGCCTTGGTGCAGCAGTTGTGTTTAGTTATCTGTTACCACCAAGCATGTTTGCCCTGCCTTGGTGGAGCCATCGCTGCAGTTGTGTTTAGTTATCTGTTACCACCAAGAGCGAAGCTGGACATAGTGAAACTAAGTTGCTGACAAACCTCCTGTGGTACCTGGCATCTCTTACTGCCCCAGAGCCTGTGGTGCCACACACTGCCATTTTATTAACATTGCCATTAACTCCTGTCCAGGAGGCTTTTGATTTTAAAAGATTCCCAAACAAAAATATATTTTTAAGACTTTCTATGTTATTTTCTGAAAGAAGCATCAGTTGATTTGAATTGAAGCAGAAAAGCTATTGCTCTCTCTCAGTTTGGTTACTTATTGGCAATGCAAGTTGATTCAGTGGCCTCAGAAGAAAAGGCTGGAAGTGAGAAGACGGCAGGGATTGAGTGAAAGCCCTTTTTTATGCAGTCCCACCAACTTATTCCATCTCCCTGACCACTGCACTGACAGTTTTAGTATCTTGACTTTGCCTTGAAGTTGTAACCTCCTCTGGTCTGCTGGCATGGGAGATGGATCTTCAGCTTTAACACACTCCACCAGGGCTATCCACTGAGCCAGTGAAGTGTTGAACTGCCAAAAATCACATGGCAGCTACAGACCATGTGTTCCTTCTCTTTCCTTGCACATCAGACACTCCTGATGTATAAGTACGTTTGCAGTTTTGTGGTGAGTTGAAACAGAAGTCGCTACATAACAAGGTTTTCAGTAGCATCCATCCTGTACTCGAGCACTTCAGGGACCAGTTATGGACTTCACTGATTATTTTGCTCTTTTTTTCATCGTTTGCTTTGACAAAATAAGGTTTATAATATGATTATATCTACTATTATCATCTAAAAACCAATTATAGTCATAAAACTCTATGACAGGGTGGTTTTTTCATAACTGGTGAGATTTGCTTGGTGGCAACAGAGAAAAAACAGCTGAGGAGTTTTATTTAGCTGACAAACTCCCGTTAGAGACACTGAAACTTAAGGTGACAGATTCACTTAGGAAGAGAAAAGGACATGTTTATTTACTTCTGTCAGTTTATTATCTTCCTATTCCTTTGCATTGTTTCCATAAAGAGATAAACTTCCCAAGAATGAGAAAGGAAATATAAAATAAAAGAAATAAAAGCAATACTTTATTTAACAACCTCCAGATATCAGCAGACGTAGTGGGGAGGGGGAAATAGTTTTGTCTGGTTTTAAATCCAGCCATATCAACTCTGCAGACTGATCTTTACCGCACTCAGAAACCAAACACTTGAGTAGACAAATCAGCACACTGGCCTGTGGGACGTGGAGCCCCACTGCTCGTGGTGGAACTCAGGAGTCAGGGATGTCCACTTCTGGGAAGAGGCACCAGATAGTTTAGATGTTACATTATTTAGTTGTCTCTACAGGGCCCTTAATCAAGGAATCAGCAAAGATCACAGAAACGGTGCATTCCCCAAGAAACCAGATAAATAAGTCGAGGTTCTGTCTAAAATGCAGTTTATTAGTTACTGTGGAACTTACTTACTTTAAAAGCACGCGGCCAAATATGGCACGGAAAATAGGTTTCATTTTACCTACCCAGTAAATAATTAGAAAGGTTCCCACAGAGCTCGTTCTCTCTAAATAATCTTACTTTTAAAATTGGCTGTTATAAAGGCGTTAATATAGTCTGATAAATTTAAGACAAATCCAGTAATTTTCATTCACTTAGCAACTATGAAAGAGTAGAGAAGCAACCTGAAGTGAACAAAGGGTCAAGCAGCAGGAAATTTATGCTATGAACACCAATTCACACCTGTTAACTACTGCGACTAGGCAGCAGACAACACCAAGCATATCATTTAAATGGACTTTTCACAACTAGGTGTGCCATTAATTCACTGATTGGGGTCATTGAATCTGTTCCCTAGCAATTGTCCCAATTAAGCAGCCGTGCTATTTATCAGGGTGCTTATTAAGTTGATTTGTGAGTGTGTTTGTGTACCTTTACTTTAAACCTATATATACAATAAACAGCTGTTTCTAAAAAAAAAAAAAAAAAAAAAAAGTGTATTCCCACTAGTAAAAAATAAATAAAGAGTCACACGTGAGTGTGTTAATAATGTGGGGTAATAACCTCAGCAGAGAAAATGAGGAAAAAAAGAAACAAAGAGCCATTAAGTACGAATAAATCACTGGGCACCAAGAGTACCTAATGCAGAATTTATCTAGGTGCTTGATCACAAAAGTATCTCCAGATTTTGCCTTTTTTTGGCATTATTTGCCAAAAGTCTGACTGTCTGTGAAGCTTAATTATGGATCTGATTTTCAACAGTGTCAAATGCTGATTAAAAGGGAGTTGAAAAGGGGCACAAATGAATGACTGCCTGCTGTGCATGGGGTTATGTTCAATCATTGAGGATGCTTATAAGGGATCAATGAACAGGAACTCATTATATCCTGGCCAAAACTAGCCATAAGCCTGGGAAAGATGCTTATCTGCAGTCCAGCTAGGTCTATGAGGGTTAAATTATATATTGTTTTTACTGTTGTTTCATTTCACAAAACTGCAAAAGTCCAGGCAACATTTTGTCAGAAAAAAACAATAAAGAATATGAAAAGCCCATCTTCACAGAACATTGGACATTGCAAAACAACCTACAGCTATTATCGGATATATCAAAACTGACAAGTAAAACTTTGGCTGTTGATTGAACAATATTTCACACGGACAGCACAAGCTCGTCCGCATTCACTTTTAAATGGAGCTGCTTATCCTGGAGAACTATGGGTAGGAAGTTTATGAGCTTAATTGAATTGGTGGTATTTGGATGATTGAAAAAAATCGGTGACATTGCAAAACCAGTCGTTAGATTTTCAAGAGCAAAGCACCTCTCCTGCTCAACACTGAGCTCCAGGAGCGGCAGTGGATTTCAAGAGATACTAATCCTGTTCCCATGCCTTTTCAAGGCACTCAGTAATGGTTTATGGATCAATTGGTAATGTATTTGCAATTCATTTTCCTGTGCCTAAAAGAAAAAAAATAGGACCTTGATTGCTAAATCTTAATGGATTGACACTTACATTCGTTCCCATGTCCTAATAAAGCCCCCTTTTTTCAAGGAAACATTTTGTCTTTTTTGACATCCAGCTGCAATCTGGTCATCTCCCAATCTCTGCCACATGCCCACACCTCTTCCTTGCCAGTCTTAAAGTCCTGGTTTATTCTGTCTCTAATTGTATCACAAACTTCTAAAAAAAAAAAAAGTTAAGCTCCTTTGAAAAGCAGTTTTATTCTTATGTAGTCAACAGAAAGGAAAATCTTTTTTGGAAAAACTTCTTT
>NW_010333908.1:0-7860 GCF_000700745.2 Antrostomus carolinensis
TATATATATGATTTCCACTGGGACAGCCAGGAAAACATACCATCTTGGTTCACCTGGTTTGCTGTTACATTACCTCATATTTCAGTGATGGTTGCAAAACACTCATCTCTGTTTTCACTACTAGGTGGAGGACTTCCCAAAATTACCAGCATTGTCCAGCTGACAGCAGAAGGCAAAGTTCCTCACCCTACTCTTCCTTAAAAATGGAAATACCTGGTTATAACAATTCATTTGGAAGAATTGTACTCTCCCTTATCATGGTGTCTGTTATTGCTAGTCCACAAAATAGTGAGCCCTTCCTATACAATGTGTGTGCTGATGTACTAGAAATAGTTGTAATACAAGCTCAGCTGGTGCCAAACCATGGGAGCATGTTGTTTTGTACTTGGAATAATGTTCTCCCCAAGTTTAGTGCTCTTTATCTGCATCTAAGAAACACCCAGAAAAAGAGGGAATTTTTTTCCCTGCCTTCAAAATTAAATACTTCATTTAGATTCAGATGACTGAAAACCTAATCAGAAATATATCCCAAAACAGATCTTCAGAGATTAAGATAACCAACAGATTTTGTTAAAACAACATATAATGTTTGTGTTTAAACATATTTGTTTAGAATTCAGCAGAATTTTTCAATGAAAACCCAAACAGACGTATGTTATAGCCTTACCCTGAATAATCCCATTACATATCTCTGACAGAACTGCACAGGGAATAGAAGTGACTCATAGCAGAAAGATGTAAATATGCCATATTTATAAGACAGCACATAGGTGGGAATTTTTAGTATTCTAGCTCAGACTCTGTAGCTGTAACTTGAGAATCCTGTAGAGATTTGTATGCTAAAAAATGGGGTAAAAGTGGCATTTAAATCTTCTTTTGAAACTTCAACCTCACTTGTACATATAGTTTGCAGAGGGACCCCTTTTGGATGGACTCTACTGGGACACGTGGTATAACAACACGACGTTAACCTTCCAGAACAACAACAGCCATATTTACTACGAGAATTTGCTGTTAGGAGTAGCCCAGATTCGCCAGCTGAAAGTACGCAACAACACTTGCTCCATCTACCCCTATTTCCATACTTTGTTAGAAGACTGTTACAGTGAATATCGATACCGAGCTGAAGACAGGTCTAACTTTGGTCTGTGGAACAAATCTGAGTAAGTCATCCTACTTCAGCACAGAAATGTTTCTGAAAACCTAACCAAATCCATACTGCCATTAGTCTTCAGTTAGTAACCACTGTGCATGCAATTAGCTGAGTTTTGCTCTTGTTTACATTGAGATAAACCATGGATTTGTTTTTGTGCCAACATTATAGATGGGGATTTGGCAAGGGAAATCTACAGCGGAGAGACAGGAAGAACTGGAAACAGTGAGCCCAGTTTAGCAGAAGCACATCTTAGTGGGCTTATCTCCACTAACATCTCTGGAGAAATGTTCAATTATATGAAGCCTGAATTTAAATCACATGTTTATAAATTGGAATCATGCTAAAATGCTCTGGAAACAGAGCCAAAAGGCCGGCTTCACACACTTCATTTAGCATTTAAGGCAATGAAAGAACACGTGAACATGCCACAGTAACAATGAACTATGTAAATCAGAGATACTCCATTTACTTATAAAGGTTTTAAGGTAATAAACTGTCTGGCCCATGTTGGGTGAAATCCAGATTCATAAGCAATTGCTGTTTTGTGAATGTACTGAGTAGGTAAATAAAAGAAATGGGAATATTTTAAGGCCGTATGTCTCATGCACACTTCACATAAAGAAAAGTTGTATTTAAAGGTCTGGCTTAAATGGTCAGTTGTGGATGCAGAAGAACACAAGAACTAACAAGAATTGTATAAAATAAAAGCTTAAGCTTACTTCAGTCCAGTTTCCATGAGCTGAGCTGCTTTGTTTTCCCATTTCTGACAGATGGAAATACACCTCGGCCTCCTCGTTAGCCCCGTGGTACTGGGGATCTATGGGCTTGTACAGCAGTGGGGGATACATGTTCACTTTACCTAAATCAAAGCAGGAGAGCGTGGAGAAGTTGGTGTTTCTCAGGAACAACAGCTGGCTCACTAGAGGAACCAGGGTTGTATTTATCGACTTCTCAACATATAATGCGAACCTAAACCTCTTCTGTACAGTCAGGTGAGTTCTTACCTTGACTACATGTGAAATGCAATTTCCTGAGGCGTGATGCTTCCATAAGGACATGAGGAAAGGCTGGTCACTGTCACCTCAGGCGTATGTAGCCATGTTTCTTGGGTAGCAGCTGGCAAGACAGGAATTGATTAAAAATGCAGAAATTCAGTTAGTGCAGGGAGCAGACCCAGGTCCTTCCTTGCCATTTTTTGGTGATAGTTGGTGTCTGGTCTGTACAGCTGGTCGCTGCTGTCCCTTGGAATAGATTTTGTAGACTTTTGCAAGGTCAAAGTCTGGATTATTAGTCCTGTTATCAGCTAATGGAGGGAAAAGGCTCAGGGCAGGGTGAACCTCTGCTCTTCTGAAACAGGTTCTTTAAAGACTTTTAACCAAACACCATAACTTGGGTATCCCAAGACTTTCTTGTTTTCCCCTCAACCTTCCCTACCATGTAATACTCGTCTCATGGAAACCTTGGTGTAAACCTTACAAGAAGGTCTTGTAGGAGTCTCAGTAATGTATTATTAATATAGTAATTATTAATATTAGAAAATTAAGGGCTGACATGATTTAAAAGGGATGATATCTAACACCAGTCCCCAATTTTTTCCAGGTTGGTGGTAGAGTTCCCTGCCACTGGGGGTGCTTTCACCTCCTCACATATCTACTCTGTGAAGCTCCTCAGATACGTCACGTATTACGATTACTTCCTGGCTTCTTGTGAAATTGCCTTTTGCATCTTTATAATTATATTCATAATCCAGGAAGTTATAAAAATAGTAAAACTGAAAAAAGAATATTTCAGAAGTGCCTGGAACTGGCTGGATTTGCTGCTGCTGGTGGTGAGCTACCCCTTGACTTTCACCTTTGTGCTTAGCCAGGTTGGGTTAGCAGTGGAGAGATGGCCAAGGAGCCAGGACAGCCCGAGTCTGTTCCTGACTGATGTCAGTCACTCACTGTTCCACACTGAAGGGGCTGTGTGCCCCACCACAGTTCAGCACACCTGAACTCTTTTCTAGCTTTGCTGTCAACTTGCTGTGGCTGCACATCCTTTCTACTCATTATCCACCTTGTTTTACCCTTAATCTTTGCAGAGCAGGGAAGCACTAGCACATAACAGAGCTAACACAGTGAAATTACAATGTATGCAGCATGTCACATAGCACAAGCCCAGAATTAGCACAGTACAATTACAAATTATTTGGCCAATAAAGTTTAAACATATAGAGTTTATGACAAAACATCTAAGAAGCTGAGGTTCTGCAAATCTTTTAAAATCAAGACAGTCTTTCCTGTGCAAAATGACAAGTCTGAAGAGAGGGGACATAGCTGGTCTTCAGTTTCACTGGCTTCTGCTTTCCCTCAGGTATCCATCCTTGCCATTGCCTTCAACATCTACCGCACTGTAAAAGTGTCCCAGCTGATGGAAGAGCTGCTGTCTGATGCCCATGCATATCCAGACTTCTATTTCCTTGCCTTCTGGCAAGTCCTTTACAACAACATGATTGCTGTCAACATCTTCTTTGCTTGGATAAAGGTATTGGTTCTTATTCCCTTTTTTGTACTCAAGAATCATTTTGTTTATAAGATTCCAGAAGAGTTTAAAATTACCTCCTTCTCACAAGCATGGGTCACACAAATTCCAAACCCATCTTAAAGAAAAAAATGCTGCACATGGGCAGCTGTCTCCATTGGAGCAGCTGGAAAACAACCATGGCCAAAGATCCTCCTCAAACTCAGTCTTTTCCTAGACCCAGTGCTATCCAGGTCACAGCCTGACCTATCCTGATGGCATGGCTGGAATAGGTGAAGCTATTCACAGCTTTTGGAGGCAAAAGCTATGAAAACAGTTTAACTGTTTTAACTGCAGAGGAAGGCAAAATGTGTCAGAACTTGATTCAGAAGTGGCTTTATGCCAGGACACCTTTCATTTCATTCTTATTTGCAAATAGATCTGCTGATCTCTGGACAGAGTAGCAAATTCTTCTAAGACGAGGGGCTACTTTTGTTCCCAAGCAGGTGCCCTGGGGCCGACCCAGTCCTGCATGTTTACACACCAATGCCCCTAATCTGCTAAACCCTGCTGGCCCTGACTAGGCTCTGCACCCCTTCCCCTGCACCCAGCAGACATCAGTGACTGCAGTTTGGGTGGCCTCGGTGATCCCAGTGACAGGATTAAACTTCCCAAAGCTTTTGCCTGATCCCAGGCTGCTTCCAGGCCCTCTCTCCTCTAAGGTAGTTGTAAAACACCCAGCCCAAAGTGGCTGTGGAATAGGCAGGGGAGCTGTTCACATCTGCCAGAAGAGATCAGGCTTTACAGTCACGCCCCAAGTACCTGAACATAAACTATCATGAAAGGTCATATCCTTTTAAAATAAACAAGCTTTTGGCCTTCTTCCACTGCCCAGGCTGCAGGAAGGAGCTGTTGGGGAGCACTGGTTGTTAACCTGTGGACTCTCCCTCATTATATCCATTCTGTACCCCAGCTGCATGTTCTGCCTTTATCATCCTTCCCTCAGACTGATTACTGTTAATTTAGTTACACAACCATGTTTCTAATTAATGACTGTCATTGAACAAGGCTATTGTTCAGGCCTTGTTTCAGACCCAAAGTAGAAAAAGAGCTCCTTACCAACTCAGCCCATCAGGGAATCCTCAGACACAGGAGGGTGGTGTGGCTTGCAGTCTCCTTGACCCGGGGTCCAGACCTGCTAGAGCTGATCACACATACCAGTACCCAGCAAAGACCTCTCCACACGCTATTAGCTTTAGCACAGAAGCTTATTTGCTCTGCAGAATATTCATCTTCTCCAGAAACACACCCACTCCTAGTTCTCCTTACAGTTACAGACCACGCAACTTATTTCTAGGTAAGACTTAACCTGTAAATTATGATTACAGGTAACATTCCAGAAATGCTGTTAAAGGAGTTGCAAGATATTGTGATCCCCCAATAACCATACGTTCTGTTCTCTCGTAGATATTTAAATATGTGAGCTTCAGCAAAACCATGACGGAGCTGTCCTCCACTTTATCTCGCTGTGCCAAAGACATCATTGGATTTGCCATCATGTTCTTCATCATTTTCTTTGCCTATGCCCAGTTAGGTTATCTGGTCTTCGGGTCACAAGTTGAAGACTTTTCCTCTTTCCAAAACTGCATGTATGCTACTTTCTAAAACTTTTTGATACAACCCCCCTCCCCCCCCAGTTGGTGCAGGTGCAAACCAGTTTCTGCTAAGCAGAAGTTACGAGTACAGGTCTTCAACATTTAAGCTTATTTCAGAGAGTAAAACCAATTTTGTTGTCTATACAATCCATTTCCCAAAGTCTCCATACGTTCAAAAGATACCACATGTACATTAAACATGGTCTTTTAAGAAAACATCCAGCTGCATAGCTAAGGGTCCCTGAATCCCATCTACTGGCTCTCTTAATTTCTTCCCCAGATTTTTTTTCAGCCACTCACTGTAGCAACAACATCAGATCAATCCCAGGTGCCAGCTGGAACTGGTTCTGATAGTCCTTGCACCAACCCTAAGCTGTCACCTACACTGTGCATTGTGTTTCAGCCCATGGCTACATTTCACAACTGGAGAGAGACACCTCTAGTGTACCAGATTGTTTGAAAGCAGCTTTTCATGTAAAATTTAGGGACTTCTAAACAAGAAAAATAGTTCATTTTGGATCCACTTGGGTGTGAGGTAGTTTTAAATGCTGCAATATAGAGAAACAAGTATTTATTTGTCTTAGGTAGGAATAAAATCCCCTATAGAGGGACATAGGGACCTAGATTGTTATCTTCTGTACTAACAGAAGATAGGGGATCATGAATCATAGAATCATAGAATGGTTAGGATTGGAAGGGACCTTAAAGATCATCCAGTTCCAACCCCCCTGCCATCAGCAGGGACACCTTCCACTAGACCAGGCTGCTCAAAGCCTCATCCAACCTGGCCTTCAACACTTCCAGGGAGGGGCATCCACAACTTCCTTGGGCAGCCTGTTCCGTGAAGCTAGAACAGAAAGGAAATAATTTAAAAAAACCAAAAACTACAACAACAACAACAAAAAACTCCACAAAAAACCAACCCAGGTGTTTTATCCAAAATGAAAATATTTTCTCATATAAGCCATTTAACAATTCCTTGGTACTTTCAAATTCTCAAAATACAGGGTAAATGCCCAATGTACCACTGCAGTATTACCCTGGCTTGCCTTTTGATTTCAGTGACTAACATCAAGGTGAATCAGTCTCAATTGTATCTATTGGGGTTTTTTGTTTGTTTGTTTTTTTTCCTTTTTAAATAATGCTGACAATACTTCTTTTTAGGAGAAGCCAGTCAACCTCATTCTGGTATTTTTTTTTTTTACTCTCAGCTTTACGCAGTTTCGTATCGTGCTGGGAGATTTCAATTTTGAAACCATAGAAGCAGCAAACAGAATCCTTGGACCTATTTACTTCATCACATTTGTATTCTTTGTGTTCTTCATATTGCTGGTAGGTATCATCTTAAAAATGCTGGTCCTTTTGCATAAGCAATAGAGAAGAACTGTTGTCTAGTGCACCAAAAACAGTGTTTTCCACCCCAAGGTGACAGTGGGCTTTGCCCTGGCTGCTCCTCAGGACACCTGGGCAGACAGAAAATCCAAACTCTTTTGGGGTAGTTCCCAGCTGGCAAGACATTTCACAGCTCTCCCTTCCTCCAAACAGACACAAAAGGGGCTTTTGCACCACAAAACAAGCACGTTGCACCTTTCACTCTACTGCACCGCCCAGTTCTTAAGATTTTAATTTCTGAAAACTTAATTGGGTCTTCTTGAAAACTGCAGAATGTCAGCCTTGTCAGGTAGGAAGGTTAAAGAGAGAGTGTGATGGGACTGTGTGGGTGCAGCTTTGTTTTATCAGTTAGATTGATGTTTTCAGTAACTACATCAGATTGAAACATCATCTGAAAAAGGTACAAGCATACAACAAGAAATCCGTTAGCTCCAGGGAACTAGGCCTTTCAGCTGATACTGCAGAGGGAAATAAGTGATTTGTCTCCCAAAAATATTCCCTAAGACCCTAAGATTATCAAATAATGAGCACGTCTGCACCCAGCAAAGCATTCTGTCCCATTGGTCACGTGCCCTAGCACGGCACAGCCCCCAGAACAACAGCTCCAGCAAAATACAAATGCAATTTCCAGAAACAAATATCTAACTGCATCCTTCCTCTGCAGAACATGTTCTTGGCTATTATAAATGACACCTATTCAGAAGTCAAAGCAGACTTTGAAGTGATACCCAGTCAAGAACTGCAGCTCCGAGACCTCTTTAGAGAGGTAAGTAAACACTTCTGTAACTACCTGACTTACTCAAAAAAAGAGGAGGAATTCTAAGCTACATCAGTAGCAAAGAGCCTTAAACAGCTCAGCCATAACCATTTAAGAACACCCAATATTTGATTCTTCACTTTAAACATTGGACAGATACAGAGATAGCCTTCCATCAAACCCACAGGAGCTCCTAATGGTAAGAGCAGCACATGAGTTGGGGTTCAAGGACCCTACCTTTACCTCACCCTTTTAAAAGCAGTATTTATTACCAGCCTAAAGATCATCTCTGCATGGAAGACAAGTAGAAATATCAGAGAATAATAGAATGGTTTGGGTTGGAAGGGACCTTAAAGCTCATCCAGTTCCAACCCCCCTGCCATCAGCAGGGACACCTTCCA
>NW_010333908.1:8134-9416 GCF_000700745.2 Antrostomus carolinensis
CTTTCCCTAACTTTTCAGTTCAACTTGAAATTATTACCTCCTCCCTTCCTGCCAAATACATACATTGAAGCCAAAGAGATTGCATGTGGTTCTGTTGCTGGCACAAGCCAGTGCCTCTGCCTAGAAACCTGACTTTAATTGGGGACTACAGCATCACCAGTGAGATAAATAACATTGAGATAGGTGTGGGATGAGAGACCTGCACGTTCAAATTGTGTTTCTCCAAGCTGGCCTGCACTGACCACGCTCTAGAGGAGGGCTGGCAGCTGTGTCTACCTGAAATGTTCCTGTAGGATTTGATGAGTGGCACAGACACAAGTTAGGTTGCTTCTGCAAAGCCTAGCAGAATTCTTGTCCAGGATACAGCCTAGTCTGGTCAGCAGCAGCACAGCTTAGATTCCCCCAGCCAAGCTCATTCTCCTACTTATCCTGGACTACAGCAAGATTAAACTGAATATATTTGAAAACACAAACTCTTACTGGATTTCACTGGCTATTACCTTCAGGGATTTCATGACAGATTTGAGATAGAGCAGGGTAAGTTCTCTGAGCTGAGCTAAGGGAACAAAATGATGGACTGGTGGGATTTCTGTTTAATTGCCAAGACATTATGGTGACAGTTTGTTCCTCGCATTCAAGTCCTTGTGCAAAAGCGTTGCTGGTTAAACGCAAGCCAATTAACACTCCCGACTTTCCCTGCCTGTTTTCAGAGTTGCAATAAGGCTCTTGTCAAGCTCAAGTTGAAGAAACCAGAGATGGACGCAAATCTAGCAGATGAGAGCACGGAAAGGTAGGATCTCAGCATTTGCCGTTACCCCCTGCACCGAGCACAGACCTATTCTCACAGGATTTCTGTCTCTTCTCATTTGTGTGAATGACAAGCAAGGAACTTGCAGACACTAAAAGAAAGGATATTTCTAAGCCTTCCAATGGAGACAGTGCCAGTGAAAAGGTAGGCTTTCTTCTTTTCCATATTCCTAGAAACTGCTGATTATATTTCAAAAGCTGAGTAATACAAAAGGAGTGACAGTTGTCCCCACTGTTACCTACAAAAGCTATTTCTCTACGGGATACTATTTTTTTTACATCATAGGAATGGCAAAAGTTAGGCCTATAAATAAATAAAAATCTCTTAATTATGCTCAAAACTTCAAATGAAATCTTGCTCAGGCACGATCTTACACTACAACAGCAGAGCTGGCAGTAGGGTGAGGTCAGTGTGTCTTAGCAATGGGATGAAGTTCTGAGCTGGGCATTTGCCCAAATGTTAAACAGAAACAGA
>NW_010333908.1:9454-11194 GCF_000700745.2 Antrostomus carolinensis
CTTGGGTCATAGGCTGCATCTACAGCAAGAAGAAAAAATTACTGGAGCTTCCTTTTGCTTTACAAAAAGCAGGTTTCCAGCAGTTTTTAGTGGTTCTGCATCTGGGGTAAGCTCAAGTACTTGTAAAAGATTTTTAAAAATCACTTCAAGAACAAAAGAGGGAAAAGCACCTTGGCCAGCCGTAAACACTGCTATCCCCAACGCTGGCAATCCCTCAGCTCTGAAGACATGTGTATTCCCAGATCCTATCTTTTTGGAAGGGCCAGAAGGAAAATCTGCTTTCAGAGATGGAGAAGCTTCTCCCCAAGCTGCACATACCTTTCCCTGCATGCGTGTCCCCTCCCTGCATGAGTGACTGTATTACAGGTGTCCCCATGAGCCATGCTGGCTTTTCCTGTGATTTCTTTTTTTTTAAGCCCTCTGCTGCTGAACGGAGCCATCTGAAGTTATCAAAGCTTCAGCAAGAGAAAGAGGAACTTCATCCATCTACTGAGGACACAGACTTAGTCACAGCCCAGAGCTATGTCTCCACTGCAGAATTTCAGCAGTAAGTGTGTGTGTGTGAGTCTGTTCTTGCAGTCTTGCTCCCATCCCCAGGCAGCTGCAGCCCTGGCTGAAACCCTCACCAAGCGACTCCTGAGGGACAGAAGATCAACACAAAGTCAGTGATTTTAAGGTATTTTAAGTGCTCTATTCCCAAGCCCAGGCAGTTGCAGCCGTGGCTGAAACCCTCACCAAGCCACTCCTGAGGGACAGAAGATCAACACAGTCAGTGATTTTAAGGTATTTTAAGTGCTCTTATACTGGCTGACAAGAGCTGCCCTCAGGGAGGGAAGAAGGAAATGGAAGAATTTTGTAGAGCAGCTCGTAAGGACATTAGTCAAGAATGAGGTGGGACAAGAATTTAAGTATTGTCACTTTTCCAGAACATCTCTTTGTGGCTGCCCAGGGAGTGGGACAGAGACTGTAAGAGCTTGTGCTTGTAAGAGGTGTTTCAGGACTTAGACCCTTGGCAGCTGACACAAGTGAGCAAAGAGGACGGTTGCAAATCCAAGCTTAAGGGCAGCGCCGTCTCAAGGACGTGTTCCTGTGTTTGTGTTCTAGGCTCTTCAGGTACACGGCTGAGCTGGCAAAGGAATTAAACAACACTAATGCCAAACTCAGGAAAGTTATTAAAAGCGTGCAACAGCTGAAGGATGCTTCACAGAAGACAGCAGAGTAAAAGGTGTGAGCTCATCTGGGAACAGAGGTGGCCTGACTTCACAGTTTAAATCAATCCAAAGCCACCATCCCATCCCCTCCCCACTTTATCTTTTTCTACTTCTGGATAAGGAGCATCAATAAAGATACACACTGTTGGTGCTTCTGGGTCTTTTCTGAGAGTTTCAGGTGCTTCTTCAACTCTGGAAGAACTGACCAAGCTTGCTAGAGTTCTGGGTAGGCACCTCTACAGATACCTGAACGACATTTATTCCTCTTCCTTGTTTTGGGGCTGCTGTGAGACACAGGTGTGTAACCAAGAGAGCAGATCCTGAGCAAACAGAGCACCCTGGGCCTGCCGAGCCCTTGGTCACCCAGCACAGTCCAGCTCATTGGCCCTCACTGCCCCACTTTCTTTTGCTACAGCATCTGCTGCCAAGGTTAATGCTTATTTCTCAACAATTCTTATTCCAGGCACTTGTTGTTTCCAAAACACATTAGTGTTGCTTTCAGAAAAAAATAAAATAAAATAAAATAAAA
>NW_010333909.1:0-1748 GCF_000700745.2 Antrostomus carolinensis
CCGAGCCGCCCCCCGCTTCCCTGCCACCCACACCCCGAAACCCAGCCCGGAGCCCAGCCACTACCTCCCGCAACCCCAAGGCTGCTGCTCCCTCCCAGGTTTTGAGCAATGAAAAAGGCATTTGCTGAGATTATTTCTCCCATCACTGATGAGGTCTCAAGTGTGTGTTAAGAGAAATTATATAGATTATAGCTTGTGCATGTATTGGAATCTGAATGAGCTTTATACACAAATTAAAAAAAAAATCCTCATGTATCACGCAATTTGCATATTAGCTTTTTATCACTCCTGTCTATTTGTTGAGCACTGAGAGTGCATTTTGTACCATCCAGGACACAGATGAAGACATGGCCTTTGCATCCATAGAATCCATAGAAATCTGAAGTCTGGGGTTGTGCTTTTTTTTTGCTTTTTTTTTTTTTTAAGTTATTTACCTATTGGAAGAATATCGAGGGGAAAAGTTATTTGTGTTTTGCATCTTTGGTCCTGCAGAGACTTTAATGCATGCTTGACTTTAAGCACATCAGTAATCACACTGAGCAAGCAGGGGCTATTCAGATACTCACACTAAGCGTGTGCACAGCCTGCAAGCTCAAGCTATTATTTTGTAAAATGTTAAGTGAATTGATATCATCTTAATTTTACTGACCATTGCCACAAAGTACAACTGTGCAGAAAGCTGAATTATACCTTTGTAGCACTTTCTCCCTTCAGTAGCTAATTAATATGTAATAACAGGAGCAATGGATATAAACATTTTTATTGTAATCATGCACAGGAGTTCTTCCAGTATTGCATGTAGGAATCACCGTCTTGGCTGCAAGTGTGAGATGACATTTTCTTTTCTTCTCTGCCCTCAGAGCCACCCATAACCAAAACTCTGTAGCCTGAGCAAGGTGATTCATTAGTGAAGCTGAGCCTACTATTTAACACATCTCTAAGAATTCCCTAATAGCCTCACTGCCAGCAACTCTCAGCCACTTCCTGTGCAGATCCCTGCAGTTTGCCTGCACTTCAGCTGGGTCCCAGCTGCAGCCTAAGCTCTCCTTCCCTGATAATAAAGATATTTTCTAGTTGCTCATCCAGAGTTCAAAGTTTTTTGCAGGAGATGGTTTCTTCAGACCTACCAAAGTGGCTTGAGGAGCAAATAAAGATAAGACAAATCACAACAGCTATATCAGAAAGGTCTGGACTGGTGGTTTGTTCACAGTATACCCAATAAAGAGCAGAACACTTTAACAGTGGTGAGAACAGCAAACCTGACTGTCAGCACAAGACCCAGTGAAGTAGATAAGGATCAATTCAAGACTCTTCCCCCACCGGGAGAGTTAATTTAAGATTGGTGGTGCTGGTCTTAGCTGTATTTTAAAGCTAAGTGGCCTTGCAAATAGCCAGGGAGGTGTAGGTGGCCATTTGCTTCACGCTGTGCCAAAGGAATTGGTAGGCAAATAGACAGAAGTCCTTCTGCCATGTTATCTAAACAGGGGAAAAATGCATCCTGGAGTTATTTCAGGCAGGTTTAGACAGTTGGGTTTAATAATATGCACTTTTGTGAATCTCTGTGTGGCATCTCAAGACCTCAACAATGCCACCATCTGCCCTCAATCTTCCTTCCTTCCTTCCTTCCACTTAAGCTTACTGCCCCAGAAACAGTCAGCAGAACAGTCTGTGTGCCCCTGCCAGCTCACAGACCAACATCTTAGTTCAAAACCACTTTCATCAGACATTTGAACAAAGGTGCCAGGCTT
>NW_010333909.1:1782-48369 GCF_000700745.2 Antrostomus carolinensis
CTGCCAACTTTGCTGGGCAGGTGATAACTTTTGAGAGTGAAGGGAGTGAAGAAGGTTGGGAAGAAGGGGAGAAACATCCTCAAATGCCACCAAAAAATTTAGTCTGCAAAAAGCTTTACTTGTATTTGAATCTTCTCTTGTTTTGGGAAATATCAGTTCTGAGCATCCCTAAGGAAATGGGGAGAGAGAGACACATTCTCAGTGGAGAGGAGACAAAAAAGATAGAAATTAGGTGTCTGGCACCTAGAAATGATATGGTAGGCTGCAACACTGCGTTCAGCTTCATGTATACATGATAATTATAAGGTTGAAAAAGAATTAATGAGAAAGCTAGACCTGGCGCTGTCACTAGAACCATGAACATCTGTGGAGAATCTGATGAGCCAAGTAGAAGTATGACCATGCCTACCTGGAAAACATCTACAGGCACGCAAGGCAGATACCATGATACCTGTAATGGCTCCAAGCAACCACAGCCAGGGAACTTGCCATCCAAACAGAGGGTACACCCTTGAGTTCCAAGAAATCACACCCACTGTGGGCACGTCTGGCACTGAGTGAAACGTGCCCGTGTATGAAACGCAAACGCGTCACTCAGGTGCAGAGAGCAGAGTTTGCAAAGACTGGACTGGAAGGGTAATGGTGGCACTCTGGTTACAAACACCGTGGCACAATGAGCGTGTTCTGAAGGACAAATTGGGGTAGTGGATACTTTGAAGAAAGAGAGTCTTCTATTTCCAGCCAGATACTTGTGATTAAATTTATTTTCTAATTTTGTTTGACTGTAGGTTTTTTAACATTTATTTTTAAAAGAGCACAGTCAGGATGGCAGGAGTGGATTGTGCTGGGTGCTCTGCAGACACTTCAACTTCTTGATGTGTTGATGACTATGTTGAATACAATGCATCCAACCTAGCTATGACATACAGATTTTTGTGCTAACAGTATACAAAGAATTCAGAACAGAATCCAAAGAATGAGCAGATTTCACACCATCTTTGTATATTAGCCCTTAGCATCTATTCACAAATAGCTCTGTAATGCTGCTTTCAGGCAGAAAAGTTTAATTAATTTTATCCCCCCAAAATAAGTTACTGCTTTCAAAATACTTAGACTCAAATCAAGTCAGTGGCTGAAACCCAGAGGAATTTCAGAACTTCAGTTTGGTTTTAGTCATTTTTGACCAACTGATGGGTTCAGAAGCAGCTCCAGTTCTTTGTGGCCGTGCTAATAGCAAGTTTAGACTCACCATAAAAAAGGAAGAGGACATGGGTAGAGTTGTTGTAGTGGCAAGGCAGTGCTGTGAGTGAGGAATGGAGTAATCTGGGCAGAGAAAATGCCACTGCAGAAAGTAAATAGAATAACGACCAAAGGGTGACCATGTGCCCTTACAGCTCTTCAGTGCCACCTGCCTTCAGTCCCAGCGCTAGTGGGTGTCCAGTGCCATCTAGCAGGCAAAGCAGTTGTTTACAGTAGCAAACGGATGGGCGAAGCCAGGCAGAACAGTTCATGTGAAAGGAAAAAAAAACCCTATAATTCAAGAAACTAAACAAAATAATCAGGGCACAGAATACCAACATAGGATGTATGTCTGAAAGCAAAGTGAAGGTGAGGGCTAACCAGCCTGCTCCTAAAGAACAAAAAATAATTTAACCCTAAACGTAATTTTTAAAGTTTCTTAGCAGAGGTTTGCAGTCATTGCCTCTCCAGTGGGGTAGTCCTGACAGTGCCACTAAAAATGCTGAGGACCAGAATGTCAGACTGGATCTGAAGCAGGCATCCTCTGAGGCATTGCAGTGAGCCAGGAAAGCTGTGCTTGAATGGTAACAGAACAGCTGGTGATAGCTCATGAAATTAAAAAGTTATTTTACTGTCCCCTCAATAAAAATATCCCTTTACAGTCAGACATGTGGGTCTGGAAGGTCTTTTCCAACTGACTCCAAAGTGTCCGTTGAGGAGACTCCAATTTTATGCTAAGGTGGGTTTTGAAAATCTTTTTGTCTCTCAGTTACAAATGCACTATGTATGAATATACTGTCCTCTGCCAAGCTCCTTTATAATTAGCTGGATTAGTTGCTTCCCCCACTGCTCTCTAAGTCTTCTGACTGCAGTGGGTGGATGGACACAAGGAGTGATACATTTTGACCTTTGTGTAATGATGCTTTAATTTTTCATATCTGTTCCTATTTTTACTAATTCAAATTTGGTAGTGCACAAACTCTACAAATAACTTTTCCATAGCTGAAAATCAAAATACAGTCCTTTAGGAAATTCGTATGTAATCCAGGAAAATCAGAAACTGTAAAAGTAATCTGAATCCTTAGTATCAAAAATAGCCACAAAGGTGCCCAATTCAGAGGTAGTTTTATGCTGCACTGGCTCACGGGTACGCTCAGCTCTGCACTGGTTTGTATTCTAGGGGTTCTGTTCAAAATCACGGGGTTAGAAACTGAATTTAAAAAAATAAAGAGAAAGTAACAGTTTGAAAAATTAGGGTAGTTTTTTGTGCTTGTACAAGGTACTGTTTTTGTACACTTCTGCTTCTGTGGTACTCACAGTGATAGAAAGTTTTAATTTCCTTGGAAGAGAAGAAACAAAGGATATTTTTATTGCTACAAGCTGGAGCTTTTTGCCAGGCATTCTGGCATATGCAGGGCTGATGCAAGGGGTTTTGCGACTCTAATCAGATAAAAACATTGCTTCCATTACAACAAGATCTTTGATTTCTGTTGGCTTGTGAATTTCATTGCAAATGTGTTCGCTCAGTATCTATCTACAGAACATCTGTATTTAACTATGTCTACCCTGTTAGTTAATATACTTTGTGCAATGGCATAATTTCACTAGACTATGGGAGAGGAATAAAAAGTAAGGAAAACAACTGATGAACAAAATTACTACCTGTGTGTGTAAAGAATAAAGTGAGATTTTCTGAAAATAACTCTGAAATAGATATCAGAAGGAAATTAAAACAAAAAGGAAACATTTCTTCAGCCATGTGAATAAACAGGGAACAAGAAAAGAGCTGGTGCTACTAAGTGGGTGGACAAGGAATAGATTAAAAATACTCCTGTGCCCTAAATCTAAATGAAAGCTTTGCCATAGCTTTTAAGAGGAAGAATGGAGTTGAAGAAGGGAGCAAACCCAGCATGATTAGTTGGAATAAGGGGATGAAAACGAAAATTATCACAATAAAGGTGAAAGCAAATCTAAAAGAGCTCAACATTTTCAAGTGAGGGAGACCAGGAAATTTCCATCCCAAAATTCCAAAGGAACAAGTACCAGACTGATAGCAAGGATTTGAAATAAATTTTTGAGCTGAAGGTTTTTCTTGCATGATTTGAAAATAGTAGATATAATACTTTTATTTTTAAAATTATTAGAAATATATATAAATAGCCACTGAGCTAATTTATTTTTAGACCACTTCAGGCTTTCAGAAGAATTTTTGAGGAAAATATAATTAACCAGAAGAAGAAGAAAGCGAGAGCAAAAAAGAAGACAAACAGGATAAAATGCAACCAACCACAACCCTGATTTCGCCAAGTGTCCTGAACTATTTCTTTGCTGAGATAACAGATTTTCTAAGCAAGGGGAAATGTAGTAGATCTAATCTTTATGGATTTTAGTCAAGCATTTAATATGATACCACATGGGAAGTTATTAATTAAGGTGGAGAAGATTTGGATTAGTACAAGAGCAGTAAAATGCGTAAGGAATTGTCTGAAGGAGAGGTGCCAATAGATTACTGTTGGGATAGAGAGATTACTAGTGATTCAAGACTGAGCTTGTTTAATATTCACTATAATGTTCTATTGTCATTTAAGCTGGAGTATGCTAAAGAAATTTTCTGATGGCACTGTCAAGAGGCACTGTCATTAACAGGATCAGAGTATCACGGCTGGGGAGCTGGAAGACAGTCAAAGCAATGAACAATGGAAATGGGATGCAGTTCCATACAAAAACCAACATACATTTGGGATGCACTTCACCATTAGCCATTGAAAATAAGGTGTCTTCTTCAAGCTGATCATCAGGGCTTCTTCTGCAGCCTGTGAAAACAGGAAGATACCTTGAGAATGGACATCTATTCTGCCTCTTCTGGATTCTTAATTTAGGACAAGAGGAACTGTTCTGTGGATATGTCTGTCTCTCTGTTAGCCCTATACAGAACCCTATGCAGAAGGATGAAGGAAAATGGATTCTCTTGAAGGAAGAAAACTGACTTACAACAACAAAAAAAATTAAAAAGGTTGCATTAGTTTGTCAGTGGATGACTGTGAGCCACCAGTACATGAGGCAGCAATAGAAATGACAAATGTGATCCTAGACAAGGTTCTTGCAGTAGCAATAGGAAGGCACTACTGACATTATACAAGGTGCTGCTGGTCTGTCATATCTCTTGCTGTGTAGGAGCTCATCACAGGTGTTAGGGCAGGTATTAGTCTATCAGGATGCCCACTGTAATTGTAAGAGACACTAACTTTCCAACAAGAGCAGGGAGCTGAAAACTACAATTACTTTACAGACAAATGCTGATCCAGGGGTATGAGAGACGTACAATATGTTGCTGGTAGTGGCTGGGAATTCCTGAGGTGCCAAAATCTCTTCCAGTCTTAGGTTTCTAATGTTACAGATAGGAAAGTGTCCACCATCACAAGCATGTGTATATTTTGACCAGCTTTTTTGGTCCTGTTTTTTAATTTTTGGTATTTACATGTAAGTACATAATTGTGTATGTACACACACATCCATGTATAAATATGTATTTATGTGAGGTTTTTCCTTTATTGCTTGTTGGGTAGCATAGAGATACTGCACTATATTTTTTATTGTCTGTAGTAACCCACAGAGCCAGCCAGTATTTGTTAATGTGCTACATTTCTGAGTATGTCTGGTGTTGACTTTCCAGTTACAGGTAACCTAAAAATCTCTTCTTGTGCTCAGACTAGATAAAAATAATAGGAGAAAATCCACCAAATTCAGCTGTACATAAAATCATTTTACTCTCTTTGTGTATATGGACTTTAAGTGGCAGTGTGTATAGTATGCATAAGTAATTAATGTTGCAAGCTGGAAGAACGAATTATTGTCAGATGGAGGTAAAGCACACAATATGGTCAAGTAAGCAGTTCCAATAATAGCTGTGCTTATAGAAGCAAAATGTAATAGAGGGCAAACTCTACAGGTTGCCAGATTGGTGTGGATGTGGAGCTTTGTTGCCAGTTGGTGACCAGGGGACGGCGGAAGGATTGGTTTTAGCTGAATGTTTTTAAGCTTACGTGTTTACCACACATAATGAGATTGCTTCTCAAGCAGTGGCACTGAAGCAAAGGGCATAGGTAGTTTTAGCTTGATCTAGTTGGTAGAGGTCTAACTAAAAGACACTTTTTCTCCCTCCCTAACTGGGTATTTTCTCAGAGAGTTACATCTAGGTGAACATGAACCATGTGCTGTCATTGCTGGGACAGCTAGCTCAGGGTGACACGTGCCTCTCCAGCTGGGAACTCAGATGAAAGAAAGGGACATGTCATAGAGCAACTGGGCAATGCAAACTCCCCACAGCTGGCACTGCCCAGGGTAAAGTACAAACCCAGGGAGTACTCCAGGTTTGCTCAGGTCACAGCAGTGTTTTTAATTAATGTGGTAGAGAAGATAATCACAAGATACAAGGACAACAAAAAGGCTCATTTCCATACAAAGGGAACACCAGAATATTAGGTGTGTTGTAGTCCAGCTGAACACTCCTCTTTAAAGCCAACAGCCAGGCAAATATCACTTTTGATATTGTATAGGAGGAAGAAACTATAGTTCCCTTGATAACATGCACTCATACATAGACCTGTCTTAACTGTGTACCAGTGGCCTCAGAATCAGTGTCAGACACGGGGTCACATACACCACATGCACACACACACTCGGGGCACAGTCCCTGTAGGGTTTGCTACCTGTCCTACCTACCTCTTCACAAACAAGCAGAGTTCATTTCCAAACTCCCCAGTATACAAAGCAGATAAAGACTGGCATGGAAGAGCCCATGGGCAGCTTGGCAGCTCTCTGTAGTTACTGGTATCAAAGGTCACTGAATGCTAAAAAATAAATATGTTCCAGTGCCAGCAGGGTACTGGAGATCCAAGAGAAAAGTTTCTCTACCACCAGAGAGACATTTTCTTATTTGGTACCAACGTGGACTGTATTTACTGTGGTTTTTCAAGTGCTAGTGAAAATATATGGGTGTGAAACATGTTTTGCTTTATGCTGGCAGGGGATCTGCTTCTGAGGCCAGCCCCTCTTACTCTAGCATACACTATGCTGCGTTCATTGCTTTTGTGTGCGCCGGAGCTGCAGAGCAGAGAAATTCACTGAATTCTGATACTTGTAATTCTTTTTATTTGTCAAAAGCGTTGTTGGATTTTTCTGTCTTAAAAGTGCCTTTCTGTTTGAGTCTGACTTCACTGGTGCTGCTGTAAACCTGAAATGACTACACTGGAGCCACTGGCATGATGTGAGTGAAAGGGAGAGGAGCCTCCAGCCCAGTGCCTGATGTTGTTAAACCAGGTTCTAAACACCATTGGTCAGTTCCTATGCATCTTCTGTGATTAACACCAATGACAATGGGAAGCCTGGCTAGTCATTTCATACCGTGTAACGCAAGGTGACTATAGTTCAGAGGACAAAGAACAAGAGATTGGGTTTGGTTTTTTTTTTACAGGAGCAGACAGAAGACTGGTTATGAATGTTTGGGGCAATTTAGTTTCACTGTTTTCTGTATCAGCACCGAGGGCTGAGTGATGCTTTCTTGTAGATTTCTAGATCTAGTACCAGTTCAGAAGTTATGCATGGCAATGCTGACCACCTGCTTCTCCTTCCTCTTTTCAATACTTGCATTGGTTTTTTTTCCTTCTGTTCCTCTGGAATCACAAAATCTCTGGCAATGTTCTCACACTATTTTAGCTTCAGGACAATGCATGTAAAAAGCATACTAGAAACCCAGAAAACGATGGAATACCTGGTGCTCTTCTACTGCCTCTGGGCCAGAGTGTTATTTACAGCAGTTTTTAGCCTGCTCTAACCAATGCTGGGTGACAGGATGGTGCAGGGACAGGGAACTTACAGGTATCATTGACTGGGAACACCAAAGACACCACAGTGGCCACCTAGTGCTGCCCATTCACAGGCTAAGGAGGTCCCTAGCAGGACTCTGGGCTGAATCAGGGCAAAGTATTTTTAACTTTTGCTTAACTTCTGGTGACAAATTTGATGTTTTAAATTGTGATGCTGGCCCCACTCCTTGGTGTAACATTTGCAACCTGTGTGACATGTTGCCAAGTAATAGTCTACTTATCAAAAATTTGCGCTAAAGATCAAATTTGATGTAGAGAGCAAAACGATATCTATTATCAACAGTATGTGCTGAAAAAGATCTTTAGCTTGTCAGTAAAAATGCAGCATTTAGGACATTACCTTTTCAGTGACTTTGCAATCACTAGAGAAAGTTACAGAACAGCAAATTTTACACTCATAATTGTACAAATAGAGTAACAAAGGGGCAAATATTTTTTTCCAAGTGTTCAGGCGAACAGAGGTGAAAGGAAAATTCTGGAGTAGTGAAGAACCGAAAGTATGTGGTTGTGAAACAGATGAACAACAGCATTGCCCTTTCTATCCAGCACAACAGGTACACTGCACTTGCTCTCCCAGAGATGGGAGACAAGGGGTGGCCCCTGAAGAAAATCATTGCACCTTCTTGCAAATCAAGCAGCTCAGCAGTGCTCACTCTTCAGGGCTGAATGAGAGGAGAGCTGGATACACAGAAGGAAGGGGACTGGAGTGGAACAGCTAGGCATATCTGCAGGCTCTCCCCATTCTTCTGGAACCTTTAACAGCACATCAAAAAAGGCTCAGGATTTGCTTTAAGAATTGAGAACTTGCCCAGAGGCTGAGGAACAACACGATGTGCCTTGGGCCACTGGAGTCCGTGTCAAAAACTGGTTAGAGCACAAGCATTTCTGCATCCTACTCCTCTGCTTAGATGAGCAACCCACGCCTCTATAAATCATACAGGAGGCACTCATGTTACTCAGGCTTTATGTGCATGCAGTAAATCACAGAGGCTGTAGTGAGGGAAGACCCATCTGCCTGCTGGCTGCCAGGGGCATTGGGGCAGTGCTGACTCTGGTGGTGGCAACTGAGTTGCCACTATGCCCTTACTTTATTTTTTCTTCCTTGTCTATTCTTAAACACGCATTCCAGCTATCATTCAATCTGTTATGAAACACTTGTCTTCGGATAAGATCACTGAGGAAGCTGTGGCAAGACAACCCTGACAATTTCTGGATGCTGCAGATCTTGGCACTTATCTCTCTGATTACAGTCCTGAATATGCAATAGAAACTACATTTTCCCACTCCTCTATAGATACTGCAGTTCCCTTGGTGAGTGTTCCCAGCCCCTGAAACTCCTGTCTCCCTCATTATCAAACTTATTCCAGAGTGCTGCTGACTGCTTAGTTCTTTATCCTCTCTGTCCCAGTCTCTTTGTAGAGCCCCAGTAGACTGTGTCAAGAAACAGCTTATTGTTGCTGCATAAGACACTGCAAAACTTTTTGATCCCCTTGGTTCTCTACAGGGCAGTCAGGTGAGACTCGACCTGTGGTGGCTTCAGTAAGGGGTAAGACCCTGTTTCTGACAGTAAAGCTGTTTGTGCAAATCATGTCAATCTGTTTCTTGAGTGAAGCATCTCACAAGAAATTGATCCCACTAAGTGTCTTCCACATCCATTGGAACAGAGAATATTGGTTTTGTTCTCTGTAACCACAAATGCTTTGAGACTTGCCTAATTGAGACACTATATCTCCTCTTCTGCAGGGATTTCAGCAACAGAAATCAGCAGAGGCAATCTTGACTTAAAGCAGGCATATTGTTTTCTCTCCACTTTGGAAATTACTTTGTCCAAAAGGGCTGAGATTTGTTGGCTTTCAGGAAGTGAAGCCATGAGCAGTGAGAGAGGAATCAGTGACAGAGCAAGGAATTTGCTTGTTTTGCTCACTGTGATTGTGGGGCTGGATTTGTATTAGTTGCAATGGCTTTCCTGGCTCTGCATGGAACAAAGTGTGAGTAGTATAGGACAAGAATACTTACAGGGGCACTGGAAAGCCACTTTTATGGCATCTTAAAATGATAATAAATATAAAGAGTTAATCTATTACTTTTATTTTTCTTCAAAAAAGCAAAAATGGGATAAAATATTAAAGCAGAAAAGTTTTGGGTTTTTTTAAGAGGGGCTGATAACCTGTTAAAAATGTATGTATATGTATTGTTGTTGCTGATGTTGCTGCTTTAAACAAGTGGCTGTATTTTGTTCTTAATTAAGAATTAATGGGTTTGTATGCACATGTCCACAGTGGAGACCCCCAAGTGATTCTGAGGTGAGGGTAAACTATGGGGTTTTTTCAGTTAGTTCAGTTGAAATTACTTACCACTTGAATAGCATCTGCAACAGCATAAGGCACGGAAGCAATTTTTCTTTTGTAAGAAGATGAAAAAGAAATAAAAAAGGAGTGAAAGAGTAAGCAGGCTGAATGGGCCATTAGCACCAAACTCTAAAGATGTAGAAGTCAAATAGGATAGAAAGGCCCCATAAATTTTTACAACTCCTCGGAGAAAAACACTGTGATTATTAAAACATGAAACCTTGCTTTTCTAAAATGCTTAAAAGATTAATATAGAAATGTCATACTGTGGCTGCTGGAGGGATTATCCTTAATGGGAATGTTAGAAGTTATTTTAATGTAAAGCAAACATAGCCACCGAAGAAAGATCAAAAGTGGAACAAATTCAAAGCTCTTAGTTTCAGGAAAATGAAGTTTGTCAAGAAACTATTCCTCTCTGTTAATGAGCAAATTCTCCATAAATACTGTATATATATGACATAGAAAGTGATGACCTCATCTAATTAGTTATTACCTAATCCAATCAGTAGCACAAGAGCAAGGCTTAGGTCTCTTTTATGAAAAGTTTTGTTCCCTTTTTGGCTTGAGAAAAAATATATTTTTGTTAGAGCACATTTTTCTGAGGTCATGTGTGTGTGTCCAAATAGTTTTGATGATAATCCACCTTCCATGGGCAGGGGAAGGTCGGTCACATGGCACGGTGGCAAATGCTCCCAGAGTCTGTGGTCTTTTCCATGCAAGAGCAAATTCTGTGACTTTTTGTTTTCTTTTCAATCTAGCATTGTTACTTTTGGAAATGCAAACTGACCACAGAGCAGCATACTCCTTTGGTCTCTATGTAAGCCTTTGAAGTCTAAATAAAAACTTCAGTGTTGCTAATTTAGAGCAAGAAATGTAGTATTTTCTTTGCTGTTCAGGATAGCACTTAATTTGCTGTCTGTCCTTGTTTGGCTATTGCTGCAGTCAAACACCTGATTCCATTAGACCCCCAGTTAGCAGCTCGAGACTATCAATTCCAGAAGCAGTAATTGGTTTACAAATTGTGCTGCTGTCGACTTGTTTTTTCCGCCAACGTGAGGCAAAAAAACCGCACTACACCGTGCAGCAGTCCTCACACATTGCTGTCCTTGTTTCCCTGTGAAAGGGTTGGACTCGCGGAACACAGGTTCTTTTAACATTTATTTCTAAAAAGATCCATCATGCCAGTACTCAGCCTGAGTCTGCTGGTTTTGCTAAAAAAAAAAAAATAATAAAAAAAAAATTCTGAGAAAGTAAGAGAGTGCTAAATCATTCTATCCAGTGTGAAAATTCACTTATTCAAAGGTTTAGTGTCATACCTGACAGCAAGAGATTACTGGGTAATAAGAATTTTTTTCATGAAAACATTTGTAGGGAAGTTTTGTTCAGCTGCCCAAATCTGCTGTCCCTTTCCCTCCTCTTATCCTGGACATAGAAATAAACTTAACTGCAATTAATGTCTTGCAGCCCTGCAAGCAGTCAGCCCTCGGTTTTCAGTCAGACCAGATACCATCACCATGCAGTTACTAGTCACCAGAAGTTTTGCTTCACGCTGGAATTCATTTTTTAAGAGCTCTACAAGCAAAAGACAGTCCTGACAACAAGGTACTGCAGTGCCTGAGGTGTGCAGCACTCAGTGAAAGGAAGGTCTTAGTTGAAATACAAAAATTTAGTTAATTGTCAGGATTATAAAGACTTAATCTTTCTTCCTTGACCCTGTAAAAACTACAAATTTAACAAACTCCAAGCAAGTCTTGTTGGAAGAAGGTAAAATGTATCCCAGAATATAAACTGTAGACCTGGTGAAATGAGGGTCAGTATTTATAGAATCAAATACTTCAGTTATAACAGAAAACAAATTCACATTAGATTATGCTCCAGAATTGTACCTAGCAACTCTTGTTAGCATTATTTTTACTTTCTTGCAATTCTTTTTAAAATGCAAAAGAGTGTCAGTTGGTATCTAGCAGCTTTTCTGCATATAGTTCTGGGAAATACGCTGTTAAGATAAAACGAAAGTGCCATAATTTCCTGATGTGTGCTCACTCTGAAATGCCAAATACATTAGTATTTTCCTCATCAGTCTTGTGCCACAATGACAAAACCAACGCCATCCATTTTTTTGTTATGAGCCATGGGCTGCAAAGTGAATCATACAAATGAAGTGGCCATGACAAAACAGTCAAGCTGTCTATTAAGCAAGTGTGCACCATGCCTAAAACAGAGGGCTGTAATTCTTGCTTCCCTGGTGTTCCTTTAATTTGCAGCAGTATAGAACAGCACAACAAAAAATATGATTATTTGATTATGATAACAAATGTGGGGTAAGAGCCATTGCACAGAAGCTCAGAATTTGCAGCCTTGCCCTGCAGAGCTTGTACTCATTCTTACACATCAGCTCAACCCAGAATTCACAGTTACAGTAGCAAGTTGAACAGAGAACTTGATTTGCAGGGTTGTAGGATCATACATGTAAACGTCCTCCTTCCCTACTTGCATTCAGTGCTTATCACTCATTAATTTCCTGCCTTCTCTCATCCCCACACCGTATTTCCAAAAGAACTCATTTTCATAACTGACTGGCTAGCTGGTCGCTAGGTTGACAGAGCTGAAAAAAGACATTTTCTAGTTACAAGGTGCCAAATGCAGAGTGACAATGCAAGCATCCACTAATGAGCTTCAGGCCTGACAGAGAGGGTGGACATGTAGGGGACAGGACGGGACTGTTTCTTGGTCAGAAAGAATCATAATTCTGTTGAAATCAGTTCTAGGAGGGGAGCTCTATGAATGGCAGCTAAGGATCCTGTGCTTTTCCCTTCTTACCTGCTTAATCCTTGTTCAACCTGCTGACGCTGCCAGAAAGACAAGGTACCATCTGTGCTTGTATTTTTTTTTATGTGAACATAAACTTGGTGGTTTTCATGTCATCTCATATAGCAACTCAAAATCTGTGGAATGAAAATTTCCAGTCAGTACCAAACAGAACATTTCAATGATCAATGCATAAAAATACCCTGTATGTCAGTACCTGTGCTTTGCATACCAGGTATCTAACATCCATTTCTGCACACCAACTCAACATCCGTGGCAATGACTCTTCTTGAAACTGGAGTGAGACACTCTGGTGTGTTGTATTTCTTGATGTTGCTCTGGCAAATGAGCTATCACCCTAACAATGTAAATACTCTTCATTTTTCTTTAATGTCTTCTGATTTCTTTAGATCTTAGCATGACTTGGGTGCACAGATGCCACTTAATGTCAAAAGAGAGGTTTCATTGCATCCATTTAGTATCCAGAAGCTCAGGAACTTGGATACAGAAGCAAGATAGTGAACAGGATGTGGTACCTGCTGGACCAGAACTGATCTTAGCAGCCAGGAGACTCAGAAAATGATTTTTCATCTTTTAATAACAGTAGCAGACAATTGCAGTGTTTTCTAAGTGCTCTTTTCACACCTTGAAAAAGTAGCCCAAGAAGAAGTAGTTGTATGGCACAGGTGATGCAGTGCTGAAGAAACAGTAAATCTCTTGCTGCACAGGCTCCTGAGCAGAACACCAGGTTTCATGAAAGATGGCAAAGCACAGCACATTTGCCTTCACAGCAGCATTTCCAGGCACTCAGTGGCCCTGATTCATCCTTTCATGGCATCAGCGGTGCTGTCATGTAGTGTAGGTTATCAGGTCTCACCAAAGTCACTGGAGATATACTGGTGTGGGGTGATGTAACCATATGGGAAATCAGACATAACATACACTGAAGTGTCTTAAGATGAAAGTTGTTTAAAGCAATTGAGCTTTTGCAGCACTTTCCATGTAGGGAGATAAGTTTCTAGTGTGGAAAAATAAGGGACTGACTCTTCTCTGCAGGTAAATGGCTTGTGTTTCTGTTTACACCTACATGCAGAAAGGGATCAGAGTTACCAGTTCAGACGAGTGATAGCTTACAGCCAAAGCAAGGGTGTGAAAATAACAATTAAAAAAACCTGGGCCCTGAAATTCCCAGTTTAGTTTGTGCACTGTGCAGATCTTGGCCACACATATCCTCTGCTTGTGCCAGCTTTGCACTTGGAAAAAATTACTTTGCCATAAAAAGAGTTTCATTCTGCAAGTATAGGCAAGTAAGTGGCAGTGTGTCGGTGTGAGAGGGAAAGGGACGCAGCCCGTTTCCTTAGGACACCATTTTGGGTTTGGTCTGACAGCACCAACAAAATGGGAATTGCTTGGACAGCGCTCTGTCAATCCATCAGATAGATACTGGCTGTGGACCAGACTGGATCTGAAGGAATGTTTTAAAGAATTGCAATTAAGTGCAATTTCCCAGCAATCGTGTGCACTCCAAATAGCACCTGCTGGAACTGAACCAGGTGGAACAGCCATTGCTGCTTTAGAAACATGCACAGCTCTGCTCTGGCTGCTTGACATGCAAAAACTAGCACAGGGGTGTACTTTAAGTGTGGGAAGAGGATTTATTCCACCAGCAGGTTCCTGCAGGATTTGTGCACAGCACACAGTGTCTGGTGATCAGAGCGTGCACTAGCAGAGTGCATGCAGTGAGAATGAAATGCATCTTACAAACATCCCTTTATACTGAAGATATAACACAATGTGTTTGGATGCAAGTCCAGGCACGGTTCTGTGCAAGACCTTGTTTACCTTTTTATTGTGAGTATTCTTGCAAAGTGCTGTTTTGTCACATATGACTAGTTTTCAGCTTTATGTGGCGGGACTATAAGGCAAGTTTCTGGAAACACGGCGGTGAATCAGTGACCTCGTCGTATGCTGTAACGGCCAAGAACCCTGTGGAATACGGACTTAATTAAGTATATAAAGTGAGATACAACAGAGGAAGCTGCATGTAGATACACGGCAAGGGAGTTACCAAGCTGTAAAATAGAGACTTGGGAAGAGCCATCAAAAGGAAGAGAATTCTTCATTTTCTTGCTCACACCTTTTCACCAAGAAACGGAGTAGCACGGGAAGGAGGCCAGATAGCACAGGGGGAAGCAACCTGGCCTGAAAAATGATGGCAGGAGCTTCCAGGCTGCTCCCAGGCCCCAGTGCTGAGTGCCCTGCTAGTGCACCAGCGCAGCACAGCAGCACCAGTACAGCAGCACCAGCTCAGCAGCACCAGCTCAGCAGCACCAGCGCAGCAGCACCAGCTCAGCAGCACCAGCACAGCAGCACCAGCACAGCAGCACCAGCCGCAGAGCAGAAGTCTCCTGACATCTTGTGGCTTCGCTGCAGAGTACAGCGATCCCTTCCCCCACAGCCTCAGGCACGGGTGGCAGCTGGAGCTGACCTTGGCATTCACCGCAGGCACTGGAGATCCTTATATATAGCTACATTCCTCTCACAGATGCAGGGCCACTTCTTTTTCCCTCCGGTGCAAGAATGAATGGGTTCGGGTGAGCCTGTGTTTTCCCAAGCACTCGCCTATGAGTTTACTCTGATTTACACCCAAGAGGCACCTACATTTACATTGAATACAGATGAACTCTACATAAACTGGATCAAAGATTCTGCGTCTGTCATCTTCCCCTTAACAAGTGGAACAAAACCCAGATCCAAACATCCCAAGTTTGCTATAGTCTCCTCCAGCCCCACCAGCTCCCTGATGCTCAGATCGAGGTCTGCTGATCAGAATTAGCAATTTCTTTTGGTTGCAGTGGCCCAGCTTCAATGCTGGTCATGCATGATGTGTAAAGGAAAGGACGGGAATTTTAAATGTTTAATAAAATGTATTTACTTTTAAACACTGACTTCATTTTTTTAAAAAAACATGGCTATTGAGATTGTTACATTTACACATATACAGGAATCCATGCAATGCAGTCCTAACCTCTGTCATCTAAAGTATTGCTTGGTTCTTGAAACATTACTGGAAGAGTCTTCTGTCTCTTCTAAGTAGCCTAGACTGACTCTGGTATTTAACTCAATTACTCAGTTTCAGCACTGGGAAAATTATGAACTACACTGAATTTTGAAAACAGAGAAATCAAGTTGTTTTCCTGGTTGTTGGGACGCATTGAATCTCCCCCAGGATTCTCATTACACCGGGCTCTTGCTCTGGGCTGAGTTTGCAGTGGGAGGGCAGAGGACAGCCAGAGCTGGAGCTGGAGCTTTCGAACACCATGGCTGGGACTGGTGAGAGCTCAGGCTGGAGTTTTAGAGGTGCTGAATGATGAGAAAGGAGGAGAAAATGAGCTTCTTGGTTATTTTTTGCATGTGTACTTCACACATTATGTTCCACAGATTGGCAAAATATGGTGCCAAGGAAAAGACACATGGCCAGTAATGACCATTCATTCTCCAGCAGCCCTGCGTGGAGAACTTCCACACCCCACTCCCTTCCCTCCTTCAGGAAGTGTGGTTCAAAGGGGGAAGGAAATGAGATGGAAAAGGGGGAGAGAGGGCTCACTTACTGATGTGGAGCAGTTCCCTGAGGGGAAAACTGTGGCCAGCATTAGGGCTAGAGAAAGATTATCACTGTTTACCAAGCAGCTTAGCGGGAAATACATGGAGAAAGTCATATGGTCGGTTTTTAAGAATTCATCCACATTCCCATTCTTTCACAGTCTGGAAGTTACCCTCTGAAGAGACCACGCTGGAGGGATGGCAGCAGGACGAGACAGAGCAGAGTGGCTGGGAAGCCCATCAAGGAGCTGAAATTTCATTTTTCGTTGTGTCTGTGGGAATCCCATCAGATCTGCATCGTAAGGAGGTAGGCATGCTGTTTCGGTTACGGCTGTGCCCTTCTGCTTTACCATTCAAATACACACATCTCCAACAAGGGCTGTTATGGGAAATTCAAGGTATTAAAAAAATCCAGCTGGCCAGTTTCAGTTTGAAAAAGTATGGAATGGATGAAGTGACACTAACACATGAGAGGTTTCTCCCAATCATCACTATTTTTCAATGCACTTAAAGCTTGACATTTAGGAAACATGCAGAAGAACAAACTTTCACACACTTCATACCATGCCTTTGAATTTGTCATGGTCTTGGCTGAAAACAGAAATAGATCTAATGGATGGATACTGTATTTTGTGATGAAACTTGCACTAAGGTTTTATAAGATAAATTGTCCCTGACTTTGTGTTACCATAATTACGGTTGTGGTTAGTGTCGCAGTGACTGCAGTATAGACATACCATTTCCAGTTCAGCTCTATCAGTCCCTTTGTTAAAGTCTGCTGCAAGTAGACAATTGACTATTTGTGGCTTGTGGCTACTCTCTCAAGAGAAGTTACAAACTGAAAGTGATACCAAGTGTTATACCAGGGGGAAACAAGGCACAAAATGGAAAGCATTAAAAGCCTAAAAAATCCCCTTTAAAATATGTGTAATGATATATAATGTGTGTGCATACACACCCCCACTCGCAGAACCACATATATGTGCAAACATGTTTCATTTAACAAAAGAAATTACATTTTTTAAAATATATGTGTAATATTCTGTTGCTGCAGACCAAAGTCATCTGTTTATCTTGAATGCTAAAGAGGGTGAAGGCAGCTGCAATTTGAGCTTCTCTGCACTGGCCAGCTGGTAGCTTAAAGCCAGCAAACAGGGAGGGGGAGGTGAATTACCCTCTCTGGTTGGTCTTAGAAGTGGTCGCTGTACAGGATAGCTTTGACATTACAAGGGTTATGATTCACATAGGAACTGCTGGGCTAATGTTGTTACATATTTTTTTAAGACCGAATGGTGGCTGGAAGGTCAGCATCAGGTAACCTCCAGCACCACACACTGATTCAGGGCCACCTGTACAGAAACAAATGCATCACTCCCTCACTTTTTCCGTACTTCCCATTTGTTTCTCTCAGTTGCCTTTGAATCACTGTAACTGTCAAGATGCTGTAAGTGGTATTCAATTACAAACACCAGGAGTATGGGATCATTGTTAGAAACTGGAAACATCAAGCAGGTCAGGTCCAACTCCTTACAGCTCCAGAGTGTATTTAGAGGGTACCCTCCACTTGATGTGTATACAGGAGAGAGAAACATTACCTTGCTTCAGCAGCTGCATGTGGAGAACTGGCACAATAGCATGTATAGGGGGCTCATTTGAATGGGTAACAAGAAGAAAGAGAAGGGAGGGGGGGAATGTGATTTATATCCATTTCATTATTTTCAGTGACAAAATGCTGCATATAAGCTGGCTACAGCTGGATTTCTTGAGTGAACCCAAACCCCGGCGTGTATGTAGCTCCCCGATTGCCACATGCGGTACCTGCGTGTGTGAGCCCTCGTGTATCAACACACTTTAACAGCAACATGGAACCTGTTTGTCACCGCTGTGCATTGGCAGTGGTCATTTCTATATTTGTCCTTTTTCTGCACCCAGATTTTATGATTTCCAAACCACGATGTAAAAGCTGTACAGCTCTTAACCAGCCATGTGGAAAAGCAATGTTGAACATATATGCATGCAGCGTGTCTGGAAGCATTGCCATATTTTTCTCTGAAGAATTTGTTTAGGTTACATAAAAGAAACGGGCAGGAACCCTTGCATTTTCATTTGGTGGTTGTCCCTCTGTTCTGCTTGGCTTCTCAGCTTTCAATAGATCCCAAGGTCAGGCTGTTATTTGTTGCTAGGCCAAAGTGGCAACCTCCCACCCTAACAATGCTACTATCTTCATATCATCTGAGCTATAGGGGCCACATTGTGATGCTTTGGCAGTGTTGCTAGGGAGGTTGCTAGGTTAGATTGATGTCACTATGTGGGTTATAAATTGCCTTTACCCTGCTGGCCCTAACTTGGCCCCATAGCACAATGATCTAGTAGATGGCATCGAAGTGTTCAAATGATACATTGGAGCAACATCTTCGGACCCTGAACTTGGCAGCAAACGCGTGTTGTATCTGTTCAGCAAAGGAACCCACTTGTAATCTAGAGAAGGAAATAAATAATTGCTTTTGATTGTACGACTAACATAAAATGCATTCTTTCATGTCCAGAAATTAACAAAACTGATGAAAAATACCTAGTTTTTGACCCATATACATGCACTAAAACCAAGACTTTCCCTTAACACAGTGTGCCCTCGACATGCCCTACTGTTGAGAAAAGGAAGTTTTATAAACGAAAGTGAGAGCTGAGAAAATGAGGTAGGTGAACTGAGAATTTCCCAGCTTTGACTACAGCATGTCACGATCTCAACTCTACTAAAATATCCCACCAACAACACCTTTATCATCACACCTGTTTATTCTATCACAAAAGTGCCATGCCACATAGTCAAATTATTTGCATGTTTCTGGTTGGCAACCTCAATGGACATTTTAATCTTGCCTGTTGCAAAAAATAATAATAATATTAATTTATCAAGATTTAGAAATTCTGTGTTCTACAGAATATAGATGTGTGTGTGTGCACACATGCATGCGTGCATTTCATTTCTTTTGAAAAGGAATAAATAAAAATAGATAAACATGCATACCCTTCAGAGCTGTTCTGGTTTAATAAGTAAATACATCATTAGACGAGCTTTTCTTTATGCATGATGTCTTGATATGCAGGGCTTTAGCTGCATACCTCTCATTAGCACTAATGAAATTTATGTGGCTAAATCCCCATGCGTTGTGTTGAACGTACACCTTAGTATATTTGTAATTATTTTTTAAAGACTGCCTTCATTTCAAGACAGACCAGAACACAGCTTCTACAGTGCCATGTGAATCCATAGGGTGTATACATATTTATAAATGTTTTAAAAATGCATATTATATTTTGCCCACAGAGCATAACATCTCTGCTGGCTGGAAACATGTATTAAAGAAGGTAACAAAAATCCAGAGGAAATGTCTTTGAAAAAAATAGTTAATACACATGGGCTACAGCTGCCTTTTAAAGATTAATTTCTTGGCCATTTACAATGTGGTTTTTATTATCAAAAGCCAATGGACCATATTACAGAAAATCTTGCTTTGTAAATTCCTTTTGCGCTTCTTGGGCCTGATTCTGTTACACAGAATTCAGTGTTTTTCTTTCCACGCTTATGCTATTGTTTGCTCAAAACTGGATGTGGATCGTCATAGGGTTACTGCTTACCCTCCTTAGCTTTCACTGGAGTAAGCAGCGTTCCTTGTGCATGTGCTAGTACAGTTATAGGAAATTAAAAGATAGAGATCTGAGTCTTTGTTTAAAATGTGGCTTGCAACGCTGCAAACATGAGCATAACTTTGCAAAGGTAAGTCATACGCATGGGTGTAGGTATTTGCATGCATTAAATATGTGGAGCAGTTTAGAGAGCTGGAATCAGACTTTTAAAAATGTGGTCTTATTGAAGCTGCACTAGTCCTGACTGGATTATTTATAATTTCTTTCAGTTGTTGCTTTCCTGTAGCATTTGAAAATGAACTAAAGACTGTCTCAACAACACTCATCCCTGTTCTGTATCTTATTTCTCCTTCTCCTGGCCTTCCCCTTTTTTTTTCCTCAAGACATACAGAGTTTAGCTCAGTGCCATGTACTCCTCAATTTCAGTATGGGACTGGACAAAATGCAAAAAAGCACACCTCGGTGTACACAGCAAATCCTGGCCTGTCTCTGCTCCAACCTGTAAGCAGCAAAATTTCCGATAGGCAAAGGATTTGGGGAGCCCATACATGAGATCTCTAGGCTTCCTCAGAGCCAAACCCAGACCTTTTCAGGCTCCTCTTAAACCTGTAAAAAGCAAAGGTGGAAGTGAAGGGGGAGGATGAAGCTAGTAACTGTTAGATCCTGCTAAGTGGTAGCCCAGGGAAGAAGAAGAAACTGCAGGCTCAGAGCTGTGTTAAGGATGATAAATTGCTGTTACTCCTTAGCAAGCCATGAGAGGATGGAGAATCTGCTAGGGTGGATCCCGGGCATGGGCCTGAGTGCCTTTCCCAGAGCGGAGGCTTGTCCTCTGCAACCTTGGGCAAATCATTTAACATCTCTCCATATCACTGTTCTGTTTCTGAAATGAAAATAAACGGCAGTAATGCACCAGAAAAGCTAAATGTGCTGGTGATTATGAGGGGCTCAGATGAGGATGAAGGTGAGATAAATATTTCAGACAGATAAAAATAATCGTTCCTCAACTCCTGTGAAACCTTCATACATTAAACTCAACTTCTTGGTATCAGAGACAGGATGTATCCCTCAATAAGCAGGATGGCTTGCACTTTATTTATTGCAATGTAAGTAGATGAGGTCTTTTCAGGGGACTTTTGTTCCTGTTCCTGTAGTAGCAATCAGGGTGACATTTCCATATTTGTAGCACTGGAGTGCAGGGCACTCCAAGGTGACTTATTTCAATAGAGGATTCACACCCTAATGGGAGACATTGGTGTCTGCATTAACATTGAAACTTTCATTTCTTGGAAATTGTTAAAATCTAATACATAAATGTTGATTTATTTTTTTTTTTTAATGTGCTCCTGGGGCTTTTTCATCTATGCCAGAATTAAGTGCAAAGGGAATTTTTACAGCCGACTTGTAAATTCCTGACAAGAGGAGTTTATAATAGAAGTGTTGACATAACCTTAACTACAGTGACAACTGAAGCCGGTTTGTTAGGAAAGTAGCAAATAATTTTCTTGCAGGAAGGCAGGAGATGGACATAGAAGGTGAGGCAGCTAATTTTTTTTTCCTGAGAGTCCCTGGAGGCTATTGTGTGAGACAGCACGTGAAATCAAGCTGAAGCAAATCTCACAGCAGGCAGAAGAAGAAACACTCTGGAATTTGCTTATTTTCATGAAGGAGAAGGTGCAGTTATCCTCTTACAATTTTTTTTACAAGCTGCATTTCTCCCCTCAGAGGTAATCACGAGGGTCTGATAGCAAGTCAGCGCTCGCTTTTGGCCTTACAGCTGGCTCTTACTTCATTCTTTGTCCCTGAAAACCTGAAGCAGTCAGGAATGAACTCTTATGCCTCAACTCCATGCCTTCAACAGGAGCAGGAACCAGCCCTTGTTTGCAATCTGTCTGTGTCTCTTACAAGCAATAATTTTTTTTAAAGTCACTAAAACAGATTTATTTCCTTGAGTCACTTCCAAGAATTCACAACTTGAGAACTTAAACACCCAGGAATAGATGGACAAGCCTTTGTGCAGTGAGGCTGAGCCACAGTGTGAGCTACCAGCCCAACAGACATTGCTGTCACTTGAACAAGAACCAAACCTATCGATAGAAAGGGGTGATTTTAACTGAAGTCTGAAGCCAAAGGCGCGTACGTAGAGCTGATTTGTAGTGCCTTTATTTCCCCAAAGTCAGCTGGGGCTTGTTTCATACCTGTCACTTCTCTCCTGTGGGCGAGGGGAAGGGAAGTTTTTCAGCTCTTCTTGCAGGCATGAAATCATCAAGGCGGAATGGAGATTGAACGTGCATCCCCATCCCGCAGCACAGTCCTGCACACGGAGCCAGGCCCCCGTGTTACTCAGGCTGGGTTTAGAAATAAGTGCATGACTCACACCTACTTCCCCATACCCTTCTGCTGGCTCTGACCCTCCCTGAATCTTTGGGATTAACTTCTAAATAGCATTCTATTTCCCAAAACGTTTAACAAAGTCTTTCTTACATCTTTGTAGTGATATTTGAGTGTGGAGAGGCAGTTAGCTCATTGGCAAGTGGCAGGAGGATTTATTGTGAGCTTGTTCACTTCAGAGCCACAGGTGCTGGGAAGAAGGTGCAATACCTGGCTTCCTCCCTGCCCAGCCTCTGCCCTGCCCCAGCATGTTTGGCAAAATTCTCAAGTAACTTTCCTGGAAAGATGGAAGGTCCAGGGACAGAGTATTCAGCATAAAGTAAATAAAATAAGATGTTGAAAGCAGAGAAAAGAACAGCTCTGAAATGGGAAAGCCAGAACTAAATCCCCTCAGTGCTTCCTAATTATTTAGGGGCAGCTATGGCTTGTGGAGCTTGCAGTCAGAGTGCATGAGCTATTGATGTGGGACAGCACAGTCCAGGCAGAGGGTGACTGAGCAGCACTGCTGAAGGCTTTCTGTGAGTGCTGATGGATTTTTAAACCTCCTTTGTGCTGCAGTGTGGTTGGAAGGGCAACATGAGTTGGTCTGGCAGGATGGCAGAGAGAGGGGAAGATCAATCGGTGAGTGACCAGTTTGCACAGAAATGTAAAGGAAAGCAAAGACCAGATTCCTCATTTGCCTTCTCCCTTCCTGTTAAAACAAGGTTTTTTTACCCTTTCCTGTATTTTTTATTTTTAATAAATATTGAAATACAACCCCTAGCTCTTTGGCACTGCCAGCAAACCTGGTGGAAATACTGTCGTTGGAGCTACAGCCATGAGCTGAGGACGTGGAAAACTATCTCTTTTTTTCCCTGGCAAACCAAACACACATCTGGGGAGAAACGTGCCAGTGGTTGTCTCTGTTTTTTTCCCAGAAAGCTCATTTTCTGTCACGATTTCCTCTCTCACTGAATGCCCCTGCATGAGTAGAAGGTTAGCAGGCCAGTCTTTGAAGCACAACCCTCCAGAGTGAGATCCCAGAGCATCCTCACCCCGGCCGCCCAGGACATCTCCTGGTGCTTGTTTCGCAGTGCCCTCTGCTGGGTTCCACAACAGAGCCCGGGGCTGGCCTGGGGCTGGCAGCCATGGTACAGGTTAGCAACATGCTGAGCTGCTGCAGAGCTTTGGTCTTGTGCGCTGCAAGTGCGCAGGAGGTTGCTGCACTGCGGGCTCGAGTGCCTTTGTGCTCTGTGCACCATTATGCTTTTCGCAGGGCTGTTAATGGAGATGGCATTTGGCTGTGTGCTCTTATCTCACAGCACTTCAAAATGGAGTAATACTTCCTCCCTCGGATTCAAGGCTAAGGGATGCGTCTTGGTGATGTTTATATACATTTAGCCCCAGGTCCCTGCCTCTCACAAAAGGATATGGCATGTAGAGTAGATTTATACCAAAAATGAAATGGCACAAGGAGCAGAGGCTACTAGAGATAAGTAGGTATTAGGACTGTGTTTTCCATCTCGTGTTCCTAAATGAGGGTAGTGACACAAAGCATTGTCAGCAACAAATTGGCAGCATCCCGCACTGCTGTGTTTTGATCTGTGCTTATGGGACTATTGGGACTGGTTTCTCCAAATGGACTTCTAAATTTTGAAAGAACCTGCCTCTATAGACAGCTGCTGTGTTTTGAGGCAGTTATCTCAGGATACAGAGCTGATATCTGGCATTGTTATTCAGAAGTATATTCCTTTTTCTATTTCCTTTTAAGTTTCTTTACGTTTCTCTAAAACTATCTCCCATACCAAGCTGAAGCAGCAGCAGTGTGTGGTGGAAGACAAAGGCTTAGGTGGCAGCTGTGGGTTTGCCACAGGGTGCTAAGGCATCCCTTTGCTAGAGATTTTCAAGAGCAGATTCAGACTCAAAAATCATTAACTGAGGAAAATGTAGATACATTCCAGTCTAACTCAGAGTAGGATGAGCAACCACACGTTTTCTTCCAGATCTTTGTTATGAAGCATAGGAACTTCTTATGGCAAAAGCTTTCATGTTCTGTCCAGACACTCAATTTCATGAAACATGTGGGAACTTAATAGCTTTGAAACAGTTTTCCTTGAAACTGGCCATCCAGTTCCAACATTACTGGGACAAGGAACAGACAGACAACGTGACTGTGTAATCTTCATTTTCTTTGGAAGCCAAATACCAAGGGGTCATTGTAGGTTCAATTTAAATAAGGGCAGGAACTCTGGAGTCTTGTGGCTGTGTCATATGCACTGGCGTGTTATACCTGCTGATGGCAGGAAGGAGGGAGTCTGAAAAGTTCTTGGCATTTCCTGGTAATTCTGTGTTAAATTCTCCCATTAGAGTTTTCATAAACTTGAGTTTATGCTCAGGTCTATGATAGGGCCAGCACAACCTGGGTCCCCTTCCTCAATCCATTCTCCCTTTCCACAAGTCAAACCTGCCTCCAGTTCTTCTCCCCACCTCTGCACATGTGTTCACTCCTTCTGTGACCCCAAAAGCCATTGGGAAGGAAGTGATGGGAACACTGGAGGAGGAGGGTGAAGGAATGTTAAAGAAATTCATTAAAACCATTGTTTGTGGATTTGACATTTGACTGGAAGGATCAGGCACCAAGGTCTGTAGAGAATATAGCTCTGTGGGGTAGATCTGACAGATCTGGTAGGTCTGAGCAGTTCCATCAGAGGCCATGCTTTTTGCTTATATGGGGGAAAACAAGAAGTCTGATTTCTGCACAGGCTTGATCACTGATCCCTTTTTTGATTCTTGGCAAGCAACTTCACCTTCTCTACAGCACCACTCCTTTGTGTAAAATGAAGACAGTGCAACTACATGGATAGGAATGAGAGCAGAGACTTTTCTAGACCAATGACAAATCATAGAACCATAAGGCTGGCAGAGACCTTGAGAGATTGTCTAGTCTGGCAGTCATCACTTTTCTTTTCATGAAAGGGCTGCCCTGGAATTTATTTTTTTTTTAAATATGTTCCATTGCACAGTGCCAGCACAATGGTTTGAATCTAAAAGTAACCAAAAATTGTATTTTATTCTTTAAATTGGAGAAAAGCCCATGTTGAACAAAAGTTTTCAAAAAAATTAAAGTCAGAACTACTTATACTTTAAAATAGGCATAAATCCCTTTGTTCTGATTAGTTTTCTCCTGACATCACTTATTTTCATAGATGCTTATTTGCTAGTTAGTCCAGCTTTCTTGAAATGTAGTGGAATCAATGTATGAACTGGAAGTGTCACTCGCAGTGTAGCTCTCTAGGCTGCCGGAACTATACTTCAGTGGGGTTATGTAGAGATCTCCCAGCAACACTACCAACTCCATCCTGATTCCAAACATTTCTTCCCTTATTAATCACCCAAAATATCATTATGTTAACATCATTTTTTTCTCCGTTTATTTGGAAGGTCATACAAAGTTCCTCCATCTGACCAAACCTGCAGTGCAAATAACAATAGCAATTACTGCTCTGTACTTGAAAGCATATTGTTACTGGAAAGAACAGTCGGAAAGAAGCCCTGTTAAGTGAGGGATATAATTACAGAAGAAAATACCAAAGATCACACCTTTTCATAATTAACTCCTCCGTGCCTGAGCAGAGGATTGCATTCATCCATCTCTCTTTGGCTCAGTCTGTTGAAATGTGGAGAGTAACACACCACCACAGCTGCTCCACAGGCAGCACAATGCTAGTACAGTTTTGTAATGATGATGCTATGTGGTCATCTTCTTCACATTACCTGATTCATATCCTGTACATCCAGGAAGCATTGAACGTTTCATTAGAGCTGATGAATGTACATTGACCATGCAAACACAGAATAGTCACAAATGCATGCAATGCTGTGGTTTCACTCTGCTTAAGAGGATTGAGAAAGGTAAGGGGGTAAATAGACAATATCTGATGCACATAGGCAGTTTGTGCCATCCTACATTCTGGTAAAAGATCTGTCTTTAAAGCAAGAAATAACTACAGCTTTCTTTTGAATAGGAAAAGACTGGATCCTCCTGTGGCGCAGGGGGGGGGGAAGTTCTATGAATATCAGTTTGTCAAGGAAGCAAGTAGTTAATCAAGTTACCAAGTAGTTGATAATGTTCAGGATTCTAATCTATAATTTAGTCCCACTGAAACTTTAACTTGGTAGTCTGGGAATGACGAAGAGAAGACTGAAAAAAGTGTCAGATAGTTTCTGAATTATAGAGCATAAAAATAAACCTGAGTTGTTCTTCATTTTTATCCTGATCTTCCCTGATGTACCTGTTTTTCATAACTGAAAGAGCCATATTTCGTCCAAAATGTGACTCCTAAGTATGTTCCATTTGTGATGCAAAGGGACAGTATTGTCTATAGCTGTTTATATTGCAAATGTTATAAGATACTCCATCTCTGGAAACAAATAGAAAAAAGTCCTTGTGCTTGAAGCTTTGCAGGATGGAGTCGTGCTGACAAGTAGGATACTGCAGGACCTGGAATAACTCCAGTGATTGAAGTTTACTGTAGCAAAAAGGGAGGACAACTCTTTTAAGTGGCAGATGAAGTTCCTGTAATTCAGAAAAAGTCATTTTATCAAGGAGTAATAGAAACTGAGAGAAGATACTGAAATTGTGTCACACATAAAAGTACATGCTCTGTCTGCACATTTCTCCCCTGTTGCCCCATAAGAGCAGTGGAAGGCACATCTTCTCTGGGGAAACCACTCATTAATTTATGGGCTTATGCCCATGTAAAGTACAAGATCTAAAGCCCTGAAGAAGGTAATGGGTTGTGATTTGTCTCCCATTTCTATGCTGTAGATGAAAGTTGGGGTGAGTTTTCTTCTCCACAGGCTAGCTGCCAGAAGGGAGAGCTGGATGGACAGGGAAATCCTGAGTTAGTTGGAAGCTGAGCAATCCTTATGTCCCACGTGCCAAAATTCTGAACCTCATCAGGTTACCTAGAAAAAGCCATTTCTGACTATACTTTTATGATTGCTACTTTTTTCCTCCTTGAAATGTACACTTGATCCCCCCACCCTCCCCTCTAATTGTATATCAAAGAGAAGGGAAAGCAATAATGTTTTGTCCATACAGACCAGCAACTAATTCTTTCTTGAAAGCTCCAATTAGGGATGAAGTAGCCTGAGTGCTTCTTAAATCCATTGCCCTAGCTCAAAAAATATTTACACCAATATTCATTAATATAATTTATCTGGAAAAAAATATTAAAAACCTAAACACATCAAACGTGCACGTAAGCAAAGGCTCCCTTTGTGTGCTGTCAGAGGGTTTATCCCCCCCAACACGTGCACACACACACACACCCCCCCCGCCGTAAGAGATCCATTTTATAGATTCAAGGACAGCTCTCTCCAAGAGAAGAAGAGACGTTGCCAAGATACCAGATGCGGTTCCATTCAAGACCACTCATAGGAGCAATTCAAGATGAAATCAAATTAGATGTGTTGGTTATACATAGCGCAGCCTGCTCGGGATACTAAATGACAGAGTTTGCCAATAATTAAGTGAAATCTCAGAGATGATGAGTCCCCAGAGCTCTCTAGGTTATGTCGGTCTAATTCTAAGTGTCATCATTATAGCAGCAGAGCAAAATACTCTGCATAGGCCACAGAGCTGGAATTTTTACTGTGGATATTAGCTTTTCATAGCCAGTGCTACAGGGCAGTACTGAGCTTCATTACATGTCTTCTGCTATTACACTTGCTTAACCTTTCCCTGTTATAAAGCTCCTGAAACCTGACTGCCACTTAATAATTGATAGTTAGCACTTACTATCCATAGCAGTATTCATATTCAAAGCACTTCACAAGGAGCTCATTAATCTCTCTGAACTCCCTCCCCCTTGAGGTGTCCAGCACAATTACCCTAATTTTGCAAAAAGGGAAACTGAGGCAGAAAGGTTGTGACTTGGCCTGGGGCTAGAGGACAGTGTTACAGATGGCTCTATACTCAGGTGCTTCTTTATGGAAGGGCTGGCCAAACTTCCAATGTTAGGAAGCAGATTTTTCTCAAATTCAATGTAAAGATGGAGGTGCAAGGAGCCTTCCTCCACCCTTGGAGAACCTGTGAAGGGAGCTGCTGAGCATTCCTGTTCCCTGCCGCAGTGAGGAGCCAGAGCAGCCTGCTGTGGGGTGCTGCAGCCTGTGTGAGCCCCTCTGTGGGTCTGCCTGGTTGAATCCTGCTCCGGGAAGAGGGTGGAACCACTCTGGACAGGGGAAAAAAGTGCTCCCTCCTAGTATATTCTGCAGCTTGAGCTTCCCTGGCAGCCTTACTCGAGACCATCAGGATGGACCCACTTAACAAATATTACAAATAAAGAAGTTAATGGAGGGCAGATATAAAAAGTCAGTCTGAAGCTAAGACTTCCAGGAAGGGCTTGATCAAAGTTTAACACTCATGATGTACAGCAAGAGGGAAAAGTCTTGGGGACTGTGGCACTGCCGTTGCTATAACCACTGGCAGCACACAGGAAGGCAAAATCTGTGCTCCGTTAGCCCCAGGCTGTGGTATTAAAGGGGCAGGGGTAGGACCAAATCCTGATTCAACAGTGCTGCAGTACCTCTGTTGGCCCCATTTGGCCCTGGTTGCAGACACCTCTTCGATCTCCCTGCCAGATGACGTCTGCAGCCCTGGCCACCCTCCCGCTGGCACGACACTGTTGCTTGAGAAGGTCTGCAGAGCTCAGCTCGCCATCAGCCCTGCGCCGTGCTCCTGACAGATTGACAGTGCAAAGGGACCTGGGTTTTTTCACAATGGAAAACAGCATCTTCAAGATGAGTAGGAGGAAGTTATAAAATTTATAGAAGGTTCTGATAAAGATCTTGGTTAGATATGTTCATATTGCTAAAAGATTCAAACCTAAAGGGCTTTTAATTAAAGACTAGGGCACTCAGAGCTATCTTACCAAAGAGGTAATAAAATTATTGACCAAATCACTAACAAAGGCAACTGAAGCAAGGAGTTTAAATGATTTCCAGAGACTGTTCTCCAAGTGAGGGTTATAGTGAGAGAGCCAGCAGTGCAATTAAACCAAATGAGGTCAAGCATGTTGGGCCTTAAGGCCTCTGCCTGCTCCTCAGATTTCTTTTGTTCTTATAATTCAATTATAAAGACCCCCCCTCAAGAACCATTTAACTGTCTTGTAAAGCAGTTTGTAAACTTTTTTATTTTTCTGTAAATTGTCTCCTAAAAGTGGCTTTCAGCATTTCAGGCAGCGTGGAGCATATACGGGCTTCACAGTGCCTTTTGTTCTCATTTGTGTGTTGTGTGCACATGGGTGTTCACGTGGGCCAGAGCCCTCCCGAAGCATCCTCAGCCCGTACAAACCATCCAGGGCTGGAGGTGGCAGCTGGTAAAAACTGTGAGATGGATTTCTGGAACAACTGTGAGCGTGCTGTCTCTCATTCTCTCTTGCTCCACTCCCTTCCCCCCCAAGTTTTCTTTATCCCATTTCTGTGTGAGGCAGAAAGAGGGAACTTCTGTGTGTGTGCCTAATTTCCTGCCCACTGGGTCATGTATCCCAACCTTTAACATCATAAATGAGCAGGAAAGTCTGCTGGCCAGCAGATGCCTATGTAGATCTGTTCACATATAATTAAACACTTTTAAGGTATAGGGATTTTTTTTTTTCTTTTTACTCTTTTTTTTTTTAGTAGAAATATATTTGCAAAACAGGGTTAGGTGGAAGCTAGGTAGATGCCAAATGCAAAACTTCTGCAGCATGTTCAGTGTCCCCTGACCATAAGGGAAGGTCCCATAATTTGGAGAGCTTGTAGGACTGAGTCTCATGGTGCAATTTTTCCTGTGTAAAGAGGCAAAAGCCAGTTATTTACTGTCTTCAAGAAAGAGAGCATTTGAAGAATGAAGCCATTCCTAATTCACAATGGTATTTTAGTAGCTATAGGAAGAGGATAGAAGTCCAGAAGGGATTAAAAAATTTTCTAAGCAGTTTAAGCATAAAACTCCTGTTCAGATCATGGCTTTAGAGGTTTACATGACTCAAGGGTCTTGGATTCCTGTCTGCATCATGAGAGGCCTCGATGCCTTTGTAAATCAGGCCGAGGGTGTCTTCAAATGAGCCAGAAGTGAGAGTTTAAACCTCATACCTAGTTCCCTTTTAAAAATGCAGACCCACAAGTGGCAGCACCCTTTCTGTCCTGTGAAGTTCCAAGTGACAGATCTCTGCTCAGAGAGGAATCAAATGCTAGAAGTGGCTGTTGTAGCAGGAAGAGAAATATTAATTCTTCCTCTCTCTTTCTGTTTAATTGCAGCTAACACAATTTGGTTGAGTCATTGGAAGTGGGACTGCCAGCTCTACTTTCTCAGGAAGGAAAGAGAAAGCTAATGTCTCTGAGTCCTGAGGAGTCAGTGTGATCTGTTCCCTCACTGCATCTCAACAGGAGCTGAGCAGCTTAACAGTCTAAAATCTGTCAGCCTCTGCTCTGCAGGTCCTCACAGATTCACCAGCCTCTGTTCCCCTAACTGTACAAGAATGGGGCTTAATGGGGTGACTCCTCATTTCCTGGAGAGAGGAACACTTCCCCTGTTAGCAGCAGTACTGAAATGACCACGGGTGTTAGAGATGAACTCAGAACTCACTATGCAACTGGTCCCTCTTACAAGGTTAACATCTTCTCAGTTCGTTAAAATCTTGTGCCTTCTTCCCCAAAGGAAAGAAATGTCAATACGTGAAAGAGGAAGATGAGTTAATGCAACATTCAGGTTGCAGAGCTAGAGATTTTGGAAATGCTGAGGTAAGATGCCTGTGTCAGTGCTAACTCAGCCACATTGCCTGCAGACAGTACAGCAGCTTTGTTTCATTGGTCACATGCATAAATTAATGTAATTACCTTTATTAAAATATATCCCAAAGTATTACTTGTTGCTAATCTGTCAAATTCTAGATGTGGTCCATGATTGTACCATAGTGGCATCTATAAGCAGTCATGTAGCACAAAGCCCAGGACTACTGTTCTCTCCAGTCATGGGACCTATGGATTTACTTGTATGCATCTAAACTAGCTGCAAGCCCAGTGGCAATTGCTGGATGGCAAAGGAGATTTTACTTGAGAAAGAGCTTTTATTGCTGTAAAAAATTAATGCAAAATGTCAAATATTTCACACCCAAGCCGATACTGGCAAAAAGCCAGAAATATTCTGGTTTCGCTTGGGGTGTTAATATATTTGATCATCTGTAATTCAAAAGCTTTTCTTTCACAGGAAAGAGACAGTGTGTTGCAATACACTTTGTAGTGATAAATATCAACTGTGCCACTTCTCTCCCAAAAGGAGTTTCCCACAGTTCTATAGTAATACACAGTTCAAAAGGCCATACTGAGATTTATAGAGTTATATATTAAAAAAATGGCTTATGAGTCGCTTTGCTCAGCTAAAGTGGATTTGACTTGCAGCTTTCATAGTTCTGCACGACTGAAAAAGCAGCCACAGGTCCAGGGTGCCCACGGGCCCGAGTGATTAGTGAACATGTGGCAGTTGGGTCACTCAGATTTGTACAAGCAGTTAATCTGGCAAGTCTTCAGTTGTGTGACTAGATATTCTGGAAGCTTTCAAAAGTATTTTGCCAAGAGATCTGGTCAGGTTGGAGTAAAAGGAGAGAAAATTATTTAAATCAAGAGAGTCAAAGCAGCTGATGACAGCAGTGAATTTGGCCCTCTCCATGCATTTATTATTGTTATAAACTGCTTTTACATAGTCCAAATAGCATCTCTGTTTCTTCTTTTCTATTCTATTTCTATTTATTCTATTCTATTCTGACTCCATCTAAAGCCTCATCCAAGTTTTAACCCACTTGTATAGCAATAGCTTTTGCTTGTGAATGTCCATTGAATGCCCTAAAATGCTTTCTCTAAAAACAGTAGGAAAATTTACAGTGATTTTATTAGGGACACTGTTGGGCCCTTAATGAAGGGAATTCATATTGAAAGACTCATTCTATAATAAACTTAACAAGTGTATTTGTGTTTGAAGCCTCTGGATGAAGTACTATCTGTAAGCCATGTCATGGAATCACAGAATTACAGAATTGTAGGGGTTGGAAAGGACGTCTGGAGATCACCTAGTCCAACCCCGCTGCCAGGGCAGGTTCACCTAGAGCAGGTCCTGAAGTCATTGCCCAGTTTACACTCATTCAGAGATCAGTGGAAGCTTTGACCAAGTAAGAGCTGAGCAAGGACTGCTGGAGTTTGCCTTATGTTGCATTGTTATAACCTAGAATACATGCTCTGTATTTGAAAATGCAAACCTCTCATTTTGTTGCAAATAAAAATAAAGTTTTCACAATATTAGAAGCATATGGATATTATAAAAATATTTCATTAAAATCCATTACTGATCTGAAAGTTATTCTTGCTCCTGCACAGTTTAAATCTTTGGTAATGGGGTTTTCTTCTATCAGCAACCACTATTTACAATATTGTTTTTTACAAGGTTCTGCAAAAATGGAGAAAATTACAAAGAAAACCAACTTTCTAGAGTCACCTGCATTCTCAGCTTCATATAAAGAATATACATTGATCCATTAGTGTTCTGCATATCTTCTGTTGTTTAAAGATTTACCCTTACAGATAAATGCAGTATCTGTCTGCATCATTTACAGACTTAGCATCCAATTTTAACTGTGCACCCTGAAGGACCTTGAGGTGCAGGAATTTGGAAGCCATGTGGAAATGTTAGATTTGTTAAATGGATTGGAATTACTGGCAGTAAGTTTCAATAGCAAATGTGTGAATTCAAGCATCTGTAAACAAAAGCATGCACCTAGATTTTCAGTCTGTAGATTTACAGACATTGGAACAACATGTACAAGAGCAACAGAATTTTTGTTATTGAAGAACTTCACAAGAATTTCATACATAAAAGACAAGACATAAAACAGGACTGCGTGACATCTGACCCATGAGCTTATGTAGCCTGCCAAGAACTTTCTTTGACCCATCATAATGCTCTAGTAAACACATTTCTCTGGATACCTCCTTGCACTTACCATAGGACACAGCTGGAATGATGCTGAGCCTGCTCAGCATTGGGACACATGGAGATTTGCTAACTCTCAACCATTTCATTAACTTTAAAATCAAGAATATTTTTTCCTCTTGGTTACTTGTGGCAATACTTCAGGTCTCCACCAGATCAGTGCACAGGAATGTAGTGGGTAAGTGGCTGGACAGCATGAAGAGTTGTCATCTATCACAGACTGTGTCTGCAGAAAGCACATATGGAAATACAGGGTGATTGCTCTGCTCAGTTTAGCTCTTGTGAGGCTAGAGCCAGATTGCTGTATCTAGTTCTGGACTCTGCAGTTTGAAGAGAGCAAAACTGGGGAGAGAGGTGGTGAGGGTGAGGAAGAGAGGGAGAGCTAAAGCAATAAGAGGTTTAGAAAACATGACCTGGGAGGAAAGGTTGAAAGAACCATCTCCATTAGATTTAGAAAAGTAATGAGGGAAGCTACAAGTCTTCAAGCATGTAAATAGTGGTTTTATTTTATATTTTAAAATGTCAATCAGTCATTCCTTAGGTTCACTAACACAGAATAAGAAATACTTGGCTAATTTACAGCAACGGGTATTGGGTTAAATAGTAGGGCTTCATTTCTGAGTGTGTGGATAGCACACTGAGCAGTGTGGAACAAGTTATTAGGGGAGGATGTGGAATCCCAGAGAGGGAAAATTCTTAGACTAAACCAAACAGCCATTTTCCAGGTCTGAGCTAACTATTAATTTTATTACCCTTTCTTTGTCTGTTTGTACAGGTCGGTGGGATATGGAAAACAACTTCTTGTGTCCCAAGAATCACCACTGATCATAACTGACTGAGAGCTCAGGTCATTGATATCTTAAGAATCCATCCAGCCCTGTATTTTTAGAAGTCTTTGAAAAATGCCCAGACAGAAGTACTTATGATTCACAGGATGGGATATGTGGAAGGATCAACAGAGGTCAGCAGAAAATTTGCTGATTTATATATTAAAAAATAGTTATTAAAAATGGTACTGTTGGGAAGACGGAAGTTTCATGAGCAAATCTGGACCCTCTAAAATTAAAGGAAAAACCCAATGAGACTAAAATTTGAATACACACAGATGCCATTGCTTTTCCACTCAAGAGAGAAGAGAAAAAGCAAGAACAAATAAACAAATCCAAACTGCCACCTTGAGCCTGAATTTCAATACAGTCCTTTCTATGATTTGCAGAATATAAACACAATCTCCTATTTCTGTATGTATCTTTGCCTCCTGAAATTGGTGATGTCTTGGTGGCTTATTAATGGGCTTCCTGAAAGTGGCCTCAGCCTGCATGCACTACCCCATACTAACTAGAAATGAGTTAATAAAACACCTCCAAGTGATCTAGCATGAGAACAAATGGCATCAGACACAACAAATATAAATGCTAGTCATAGTTTCAATATTAAAAATACTTTGGAAATTCAGAGGTTCTGAAAGTAGGTATCATCCACCACAAGTCTTCATTTAAGTATTTTATGTTGAGAAATAACCAATTAATTGTGGGGTTTTTTAAAGCTGTTTCACATCCATTATAGAACTCTTGTAAAGAGATGTAGGGAAGAACAGATAAGTCAGCACAGCAAGAAACAATTCCAGAGTGTCCAAATTCCCGTGAGACACGTTTCGGGTTAGTTTCTCTTTGGTAAACAAATAGTAATACTCTGAATCTGCCATGAATAACACAGTTAAACTATTTTTTTTACTTTTTTGGCTCTCAGGTTTATTGATTTGGTTCTCTGTGTTATTCTCAGTTTACATATATGGGGCCTGATATCCAGAAAAGCTGAGCATCACCAGCAGAGAGTGGGATGTGAAGCACTTGACAGTTTTCATCTTTGTTTATTTTTGGGTGTCACCATCTTTCCATTTCACTTAAGATGGCATCCAGCAGAATTCCTGGGAATTCTTTTAGGAGTCTTGAAAAGCTTGCAGATGCTCCAGCATCCTGTTTTCCAATATTATAAATGAAGCCTGTCATAAAGACTCCAAAGCAATGAGACAGCTGATGTTCAAAATTGTGCTTAGAAAAAGACACTTTAGAGACACGTGTCATGTTCAAAACCACAGTGAGCAAAGCTTTGTCTGCAGTTGGCAGAAAAATGAGATTATTTTGTATGAGTGACAGTGTTATGCCATTCCACCTCTAGATGCAGTCACGTATCTATTGGCTTGGCTGATCTATTCTGATTATGCCTTATCAGAATCACAAAGATACTGTATTTACAACACATGCCTGCCACCACTTGAAAGCATAGACACTGATGACAGGAATAATCTATAAAATGGTTATTGCCATAAAATCCAGCTTATTTCCATTCCTTGATAACAAAGATTGTTGTAGAAAGTACTTTCAAAAAGTAGTCCCTCAATCAGCTCTACTTTCACAGTGACTCTGAACATTTGAAATCATTAATTGAAGTAAAAGTAAAATTTCTTGCAAAATTGACTTTACAAATGAAGTTTAGCATTTTTATTCAGAGTGTCTTTGATTTCCAGAGCTATCTTTATTAAAAGCCATTCAGATGAATACCAAAAACCTAACACTGCAGGATAAATCATATTGGGCACAGATGAGTAATGCACAAGGATTAAAACAAATTTGCCACTGTTCCAGGCACCGAGGATGAATCCTGGTCTGACTGAACTTGCAAGTAAAAGGCCCCTGGATTTCAATGAGATAATAATTTGATCCATGCGATTGCTTCTGTCTCTTTCTTTGATATTGCTGTAATTGCCTCTTCTGCTTTAATCCAAAACAACTGAGATAGAAAGGAAAAGCCACATATGTTTTTATAAGAAAAGGGCAATACATAATGTTAAAAAAATGTTTCATCAAAGGTGCAACCATTTAAAATGCAAAACAGATACTAGAGAGGTGACAAATTCAAGTTCTTAGTGTTTTTATTTAAGATCTTTCAAGTATTCATTTGCCAGGAATACTTGTTTAAATTTTTTAATGGATTCAGTTAGTCATATTCAGTTCTCTTTTATGTCCACTTCTCATGAATCACTTGACAGATGGACTTCTACAAGCACATCCCTTTGGGGAAAGTAAATTTTAAGTCATAATAAGAACATAAGACCTGCCATACTGGATCAGAGCAAAGGTCTATCTAGTCCATACTCTGATTCTGGCAGTAGCCAAGAGCAGTATATTAGATTTTAACAGTAATGGCTTTGATCTTTCAGTGAGTATTAAGTTGGTGACTAAGCAGAAAGTGAAAAGGAATCCCCAAGAGCAGAGTATTCCAAAACTCAAAAGAAACAGCAAATTAAACCCTTTCTCCCTGTGCCTTAAAGGTTTGTGTCTCACAAGAAATAGTTTTCAGGCTGATCAGCTGTGCAAAGGTGTTACCCTCACTGGGAGCACTGGGGTTGCTGAAACTTAAACAGTGTTGTGTACAAATGGCATTGATCAGTTTTGTTTTCTTGCCCAGCTAGATACAACTGCTTCGGGGTACCATGGCCAGTTTTTCTGTTGCAAAATGGAAATATGTAATTAAACTCTAGCAACATGAATGAAACATGGAGGGAAAAGAAATGGCTGGAGGAGGGAAGAATGCAGAGCAGACAGGTGGAGGTCAGCACGGATGCAGTTTGAATGCTAGCTGTGGTGAGAAGTTCTACCAAAAGGGATAGTTTAGGTTTGGAAATTTGGGCTTGCACATAGTACACTGACAACATCTAAAACCTGTTCTGCTTTCATTTACAGAATAAGAGCTCCATTTGTTCCAGTGAGATTGTAGTTAAAAGTTCTCAGGGTTTAGCTCATCTTTTTAATTGCTGCTGTCTCAATTAAATTGCATCTGTGATAACAACAGCCCTCCTGGAGACCCAACAGGAACTTGAACACATTGTGAGTAAATTAAATAATTGTGTAAATTATAAAGTTTACATCTACTGGTTATTGCATAAAATCTACATAGAGAGCACATACTTTTTGTAACCTTCCTGCTTTAGGAAATCTTAGAAAAAAAGGTGTTTAGCCTGCCAAAAATCTACAAAGATCATTGATAATTTGTTGATCAGCATTAGGTTCATTAAATCTATGCACTTCATTATCTGATTAATTCAGGGGCAGATTTGTAATCACTGATGAAATGTTTAAGATTCTTCTGCTCTGGCCTCCACAACCTCCTGCAGCTCATTAGAAAAGCTAATCAGATTGAATTTTCCACCATGCTGTTTATTGTAGCCTTAATGGAAGACAATCACTTTAAAATTACACACTTGGCAGGTAATTTCTAAAAGCTATAGGCCATGGAAGCTCCTTCCTCTCTGGGCTCTTTGTCTTTCTTTACTAGGGTGAGGTAAGTAATGGTGATTTCTGTTAGCATTTGGAAGCCTATTTTGCAACATAGAATGTACTGGAAATGCTGCTGAAAAAATATTTTTGTTTTTACTGTGTTTCTTGTCCCCTGGCAGCTCTTTCAGAGATCATCAGTAATGTGTGATGAGTTTCTTTTGAAACTCAGATGGGTTTCCTACTTGATTTGAGTGACTTGATTATTCAAAGCATTAAAAACTTTGTTAATGGGGTCTTATTTTGGGATGAATAGTATTAGTAAAAGAACTAGGACAACTCTTTGATCCTCATGTTTCTCAGGTCACTTATAAGCCCTGTTGTGCTGGAGCTTTCTGAACTAAGTTACTAGTATGATCTGAAGGAAAATTATGGCACTGTTTAGTGATAAAGAACCAGAAATTAAGGTGACCTAAAATATAGAGTACTCTTAAATTTTTAATAATTAGATTTCTGTGAATTATGAGAAGAAGTGACAGCAGAAGTTGTTAGTCATCCCTTCACTAGCAATGCTCCTGCCACTTCTCTGTTTTTCTGAAGGGTACCTGAATTGAGGAATGCAGCAGGGACACTCAACAACTAAGTGAGAAACACTGTTATTCCACCTGTTTTGTAAAAGATCCTTTCAGTAAAGCGAGCGTGAAGAACCATGGACTGGGAGCCAGATCCAAGGGGGCAGAACAATTCCTCTGGCCCACTCTACTGCTTTCTTCATTGTGTGGACAAAAGTCCAGTTGTGGTTCAACTGTCATATCTGTTAATCTCTTAATACATGAAAGGATGAGATCTCCTGTGACTGGACAGGCACCCATGGAGACATGGGTTGAAGCCATTTGTCCCCTAATATGTAACCAGGAGTGAACCCATTACATAATGGAGGATGCAGCATTTTGGCTAGGGACATGCTTTTGGTCATATGGTGGGGGAATAAGTACACAAGGAATTATTTTATTTAGTGATTTATTGTAAGAAGATGTCAATCTAAACCTTCCCTGCCAAACCATGTTGATCACATCTTTACCTACAGGCAATAGGATGTGAAGACATAGCCGTAGAACACCATTAAGAAGGTGCATACCTAATACAGATGAATCTTTTTGTCAGCCAATGTGTTCCAAATGTGCCAGCCTCCAGGGCTGCATCCTACTTTTAGGATCTGTCTTCTGGTCACAGGCCTGACTCTATGAATAAGCAGCAAGTTGCTAATGCCAGCACTACTTCCTTCTTCCACAGGGATGTGACAGCTTGAACAGCCAGCACCAGTTGTGCTTGGGTCATAAGAATGAAATGTGCTGTGCAGGAAAGGTCAGGGGTAAAAGTCACAGCAAAATATATCCCCTTCAAGTGGATGACACTCCTGCTTTTCGTTGGTTAGAATAATATCAGTGCTTTTGAAATACTGAAATCTAATAAAACTAGACTTGGCTCGATGTTATGTTATTCCACAGGGTCTGCTCCATCAAATGTGTTCAGAGGTAAGTGAGCTAAGAACGGAGGAGTATTGCAAGCCTTGCTTGGGAAGGGCACCTATTGGTGCACCTCCAGCCTGTGTCAGCTTTGCTCAAAAAGTATTTCTAGTAGTGAGGCAAGCACAGGTGTTATGGCTCCGTTTTATGGGGTTACTTTGTGAACCACCCTGTGGCCCCTCCTCCACCAGTCATGTTGCATACCTGTGTGCTCAGAGGGCTGCATCTCAGCCATGCTTGAGCCCATGCTCAGAAGGTTACAGCCTGTCAAGGAATCCAGTTTTGAGGGCACAGGTATAGGCAAAGCCTCAGTTTTGGAGTCTGGACTACTTTCTCCCATTTTGTGCAGGAAGTGTGGTTTCTGAGAGATGATACCTTTCCTTAAACATGATTTATTAAAAACTATGTTCAGCATTCTGGTTCATTCTATTATCCCTCAATAGTTCTTCAAGTTAAAACCTAGGTGTGAATGAAATACACCTTTGATATAAAATTGGTCTATCTGAACATAGAAATTTGACACAAAAATAATAGTCATCTAATGCCATCTCCCTGTGAACATGCAGTTGCTTTTGTAGTATCTGAGTCCTTTTGACTAGCCTGGCTTTGTGCATCTTGAGGAAATTTCAGTTGTTTTAATTAAAAGCGACACCTCCTGGGGTGTAAGACCTGCCAGTTATCCTTTCCACACCCTTGAAGTCCATTGCCAAATGATACCATCTTTGTCCTTCATCTGCCTAATCTTTCCATGAATTTGCAGGTCAGGTGCCGTTGCTGATATCCAGGACAACTGTACTTGGTGGTATTTATGATGCTGCAGGAAAGTCCAGTGTTACATCTATTACTGTATTACTTTCTGTTTCAGCCTGGCTCAGCACTGCTCTGTGTGATCTCTGTCTAATGAGCCAGGATGTGCCCTCCACAATGGCAGGCAGCCCAGTTCATAGCTAATATTTGACAGAATAGAGCCTGGCTCACTTTCCTACTAGTTGCTGCAAGCTGGTATCTAACCTGTTTGTGGCTGATGATCCATAAGGGTATGGCTGACCCAGCCTTTCAGCAACTGCACAGTGCCATCCCCCTTCCCAGTGGGTGCTGCCAAACACATCAGTTCCCACCATCCCTGTGGCTTCCCCACAAACCACACAGAAGCCACCTCCAAGCTGTCCCTGATACTGCCCCTCTTTTCTTCACCCTGGCTTTACTAAGCCCATCTTCAGGACTCTTGCTCGCTCCAGACCACTAGATTGTTCCTTTATCTGTTGTTTCCCAAACTTCTATCTATACAACTAGAGAAACAGCCTTTTGATAGTTCTTTCAGCCCTTTCTATATCACTTGAGCTCATACTATCTTTAGTAAAATTTATTGTGATAAAAGATTATGTCTCTACACCTATTTTTCCAATTAGGATAGTGAAATTTAAAGTGTTTTCAGTCACAATGAAACATACTTTATAGTAGCAGGGGGAAGTATCAAAGTATTTTAAGAGTTGGAAATAATCTCTCTGAAGTTTATTTGCTGTAAAAAGAGCTTCACTTCTACTTTTAAGTGCCTTAGGTCTTGTAATCTGGTCTCTTCCATTATGTTCAAGTTTAGGTATTTCTTTGTAGTATGGCAGGCATTTAAAAAAAACAACAACAAAAAAAACCCAACCCCAACCAAACTTCAACATGCTGAAACAAACAAACAAACAATTAACCTTTTAAGTACAGTAACTTTAAGTAGACTTATCTGAGGAATGAACACTAGAAAGTCAAGTTTGGCTCAAAATTGAGGCTTGCCTTTAAACGAGCTTTTCCAAACTGGAGGCAGATATCAGGATGTGCATAAATGAGAAGAGAAAGAAAAAACCCTTCTTGTAAAATAGAGATCTGATTACCGCAGATGTGAGAAATACAGAAAGTGATGTACCATAGGGATGAGGAGGACATGCTTTGAGTGGAGTGTTTTGAACAGGCTGCAGCAGCGCCGGCCCCGAGCTCCTGGCCTGGGCTCTGCTGCCATCGCATGGTTTTCCCTGCCTTCCTGCAGGCACTCGCTCCAAATTGTTTGCTTTCTGCCTGGGCAGCACTACTTTAATAGCAAGTGTGTCTTTTTCTTTCCTTTCTTTTTTTTTTTCTTTTTTTTTAATTATAGAAGTCTAGGGGAAAAAATGTCAAGGGGAAAAAAAAAAGTCTGGGGAAAAAAAAAAGACTTCATGTTAGACAGAAATGCTGTTTGTTCTATGGATGGATGAATGACATTAGAGCAGGGTGTTATGGACTGCTTTTAAGACACCTAGCAATAAATGAGAAAAGCAGTCCTTATGCCAGTAGTAAGCTTCCATTTTCTGTACTGTCTACCTCCCTCTAAATTAAATATGGCTCATAAATTGAAAAGATTAAAAAAAACATCCCCTAAATTACTGATGGGTCTTTAGGTACTTGCACAGGCAGGACAGAAGTCAGAACAGTTCTGGGGACAGTGTTACTGTGTACGATGTAACCAGCCCGCAGCTGTCCCAGCATGCAGGAGGCACCAATTCATTTATCCACAGAAATCGGTAGTATCCCCACAAGACCTGTCACCTTACACCTGCAAAATAACCTTCTTATCCAAGAGATTCCTTTATGAGTTAGCCATGGAATTAAACACAATGCAAGGGCAAAATAACTTTAATAAGGTTTTACAAGTTTGTCCTTCACTGAACAGTGGCTTTAAAAGCAAATGTAATTGTAATAAAAGCTTACTTAAAACAAGCTATCTACAACATCCATGCTCTCAAAAGCAACAAAAAAACCCCTCTAAACAAATTTGTATCTTAAGACAAACACTGAAATAGGTACAGAAACCAACAGTGCTATAAAAAAACTACTAAATCTTCCACTGGTCTAGACAAATAATTGTCTTAAAGAATGTTCTTTAAATTTAAACATTTTAATATTCACTTATTTAAAAATACTCCACATATAATTTAGCTGTAAGCCCCCTTTACAGCATTTATAGTTGGAGCCAGTCATACGCTAGAAATAGGGCAAGTATTTATATATGAAAAAAAAATTAAAGTTAAAAGTAAAATAGTGTAACATCTCAAGCAAACAAATCTATACAGGGAAAATTATTTAATCGGCTACAGAAGACAAAAGCATTTTTATTACAAGTGCACAAAAGGTGACTGATTCTGGATGCAACTTGGTGTAAGGGGACTTCTGCATATAAGTGGAATCACTTCAAAATTGGATCCTTAGTGCTAGCTGAGCAGAATCCTTTCTTTTAAAATCTGTGCTAAGGCAAACTTTTTCTTGATTATATGTAGTCTTATAGTGTGCAAAATTATTTTAATTCTTGTCTTAGTAGAAGAATGTTTTTGGCAGTCACTCCTCTGTGCAGTATCAATTAAGACATATGTATTTATGGTACAAATATCTGTATTTAGATCTAGAGACAGAAAAGAATTGGTACATTAATCCTACGCTTTAGAAGTCAATGAAAAAACTAAATTCAATTGCAGCAGAAAATGGTGCAGTTTTTTGGTTTTCTAAATACAGATATACACTATACACACATAATGGGGGAAGAGACGCTTGTGTGTTAACTGTTAAAATCAAAGAAAGTTTAGTTTTGTTTTTGTTTTTAAATTAAAGAATACAAATTGCCTAGGTTTCATCCAGAGAAAATGAAACTTAGTGAGAACAATTACGTGAGGTTTTCTTCTGTTGATTGAAGAAAGGAGGGTCTTCCACAATCCTAAACTCTCAGATAAATCACCAGGGTACTTCCAGTGCTGGAGATGCAGCTTCTGTCTCTTTGTCCACTGATGAACACAGTTGTATTCCTCTGGGAGATCCTCCAGCATTGACTGTCCCTGATAGCTGATAAGCAAAACATCCACTGATGGGCCAGGCTCCAGCTGAATATCAAGTGGAGCATAAGGTAGTTGTGCAGGTGGAGTAACAAATCTCATTGTTGCTGAATTTTGCTCCTGCTTCTCTTGGTTAATGTGCCACTTCATGTTTTTAGGCCGTGCTTTCACTTACGCTTCTTGCTGAGTGTTGGGTTGCAGGCTTTGGAAAGGAGACCCGTAGATGTCTGCTGCATCACAGTCTCTTTCATTAAGGTACACTGCATGCAAAGAATGCTGCTTGGCATCCAAGTAACCTTTGTTGAAATAGGAATGATGCTGCCAACTTTCAAACATTTTGGAGCTATTTGGAAGTCTGTCCCTACTAGGATAGTAGGCTGTCTTTTATCTGAATTTCCCGCTTCTATTATGCTTCAAACTAAAATTTGGTAGGTCTGATCTTTTTTTTTTTTTTTAAATCCAAGTCTTCAATCACTGCTTGAGTCTCTGAGCTAAATCTCACATTCTGTCTGTATAAACTACATTTGGTATCTACATAAATGTTACAGTTCTACACCTCCTCCCACACAGCTAGCACGAGTGGAGGGAGGCTCCCAGCCAATAATAATACCTCTTGCAAATTGTTTTATTAGAGTGAGATTTCTTGGATAAGGTACTGCTACATGATTAAGTGGAATCTCTTCTCCTAGTCTATCAGCCAACACAATGACACAGATTCCTTTGTCAAGACCATCCCTTTTTCCTCCATTGCTAGTGCTTAGGCTGCAAAATCTCACTTTGTGATCTGCATTCTGCAAGAGCTCACTTGGCTCTGGAGGCTCAGCTGTTATCATGTCATCCTTTAAAACTTCTGTCACATTAGAGGGCACCTGTCCTCCTCTGCCATCAGTCAGCTCTCTCTCAAAGAAACCAACCTTATCTGTGTCTCAAAAGTTATAAACCATATTCTCCAGCAGTTAGAGGAAGCTCTACTTCAGGGTGCTTATTAGGACTATCCAATGGGTCATAGCTATGTCGAGCTGAGAATACTCTAAATTTTGCTGGTCATTGTCTTGGAGGCTCTAGGATTAAGGAGCGTTTGTCTGTTACTGATTCCTGTGTCTCATTTAGTGTCCTCATCTGAAAGGAGTCAAGATCTGATTGCCTTGAAAGTGGTCTTGTGTAGCTGCCTGGATCTTTCTTCCAGTTGCCTGGTACTGGAATCAGTTTAGCATTCTTCTGCCTGAGCTGCTTTGCCTCCTGCCACACTGCCAGAGAGCTTCTCTTCCTCAGCAAGCAGTTATTTTGAAGGACATTACATAGTCTCTCCAGGCCCTTTAGGGCACTCTGAGGGTGGCTGTCCCTGCTGCCAAGCAGCCAGTCCTCTTGCTGCCTGGGCACTGCTCTCTCCCACAGACCCATCCACAATTATGAGTAGGCACCCGTTAGAGATGTTAAGTGATGATTCCATAGCAATTCTCTTTTTTTTTTTTTTTATCTGTGTATAGATAGACCTGCTACACAGTTTGACTAGTTTCTTTTTGAACCTGCTGACTATTGCCTTTATTACAGCCTGTGGTAAGGAGTTCCAGACACTAACTACCTGCTGTGAAAAAAGGTACTGTATTTTAGCTGTTAGTAATGCCCATTTAATCTCACTGTGTGCACCTTCGTTCTAGTATTGTAAAATCTGATAAAATAACATCTTCGTATTTGTCTTAGCCTCTGCCTTTGTGATTTTTGTAAGCTTTGATCATGTCTCTTCTCAGCCTTCTCCTCTGCAGGTGGAAGAGCCCCAGCCATTTTAGTCTCTCTTAATATGGTACTATTCCACCCTCTGATCATTGTGTCTGCCTTTCTCTTTACCTTCCCTAATTCTGTTTTATTCTTCTTGAGGTGTAGAGACCTGTCACTCTTGTAAACAAGTTGTAAGGGTACCAAGCTTTCATACAGCAACAAGATTATTCTCACTTTTTCCTTCTCTTTGCATCCAAGCAAGAGCCAGCAATGAGTATGGCTGCACAGCCCTTGTTCGTAAACAAGATATGCATCAGTGTTGGCATCGTAGGATTTGCTCTGGATCCCGCAGGACACTGAAAGGATCCAGGATACTGGCAGCAGGTAGTGAAATGTGCCTAGTTCTGTGTGAACTTCTCAGACACTCTGCTGTAATAAAGCATTTCAACATTAAGTGGCAATTTGTGAGGACAGCTCCACTCAACAACAATTTCTTAAGAACTGGCTGGGCTATTGTTAGTTGTAGTGTGGGTGGCATTTTTTCTTGTCAAAGGAAATGTGGATTCTCTTATTATCCCAGATACTTCTGACACTCTCTTACAAGCTATAAATTCATGGATTAAAATTACAGATGGTAAATTCAGAATTCCCTGTGGTGACTCTGGTATTGTCTTTTGCATGTGGTAGCTATGTCTCAGTGAAGGTATAGGCGAGGGCCTGACTAACTGTATTTTGAGGGGGAAAAAAAAAAAGTTTAGAGAATACTCCAAGACATCTGGTGGTCTTGAAAAATTAGGCAGTCAAATAAAGATGAGATGAAGATATAAATAGAGTTTTGGCAAATAAAGATTAAGATAATATCTGAAGCAGCTTGTTTTTCATATTTGTAGACAACTGTGAAGTAAGTTGTAAGAGCTGTTCTTCCAAGTTACCATGGTATCAGATCTAGGTATTTCTACATTTCAGAAGCATATAATCTGAACTAGCCCTTTTATGAGATGTTAGCATTTTTAAATCTTGAGCACCAGCATCTCATCTCAGCAGCACATCACAAATCCTCAGTCTCTGCAGCTTCTGTTTGCACATGACGTGTACCTGCCTGGCATGTGTGTAACTCCTCCAGCCACTCAGCACATGTGCTTGCTGTACATCTCTCTTCTACTTCACCAGGGTGGTCTGCCTCTTTAATTTTTGGTTTCCTCTGATTCCACTTTCCTTAGTAAAATGGATGCAATAATCTTTAAATATCTATTACAATAACTTTATTCTAATATTAAACATCTTTGAAGATCGTATTATAATTATTTACAAACTATTTAATAATACCCATATGAAGTAGGTGAGTATTAAGTTGGTTCCTGTAGGTGCCATATATCTTACTTCGTTAACAACTGTTAATTGAGTGTTGTAGCAATAAGCACTATTTTAATGCAAAATAGTGATTATCAAATAGCTGTTCGGGGAATAATTTTCAGATAGCTTATTAGAATCCTATGCTTCATAATTAACAACTTCTGTTGCATTTTTACAAGTTTTTGAAAGCCTCTTGTAATAACCACAACATTTCCTTTTTCAAGTTATCTGAGCTCATTTTAGAGCTTAGAACTTTTTCAGGTGATTTTTTCTATAGAACAAGTGTTAGGTGAGGACATTAATTGACATGAGGGAGGAGGAATGGGGATAAGGCCATGCATTGGCAGAGCAGATCCTGGAGTAATTCCTGAGTACACTGGGTCAGTGGAGAATGTTTTAGGGAACAAGTCAGGTGCCTGGACACAGGTGTCTGTTGGCATTTTAGGTGTCGTAGTATTGTAACTTATGTCCCATGTCATATCCATTAGCTCTGTGTCTTGGGTACCCTAGGGCACCTGAAATGCCACTGGATGCCCATGGTTAGACGTCTGAACTGCTCCTACAGTGATTGCTAGAGACGAGCTGGGGAGGATCAGGGCTGGAGAGCAGTTACAATTAGATCTCCATTAAGGAGCTAAAAAGCACATGGTAAATTACAGTCTTGATTAATACTGACAGTGACATTATCTCCTCTTCCACAGCCTTCCTTTCTCGAGGAGATTGTGGCAGGGCACAGCAGGCTGGAAGCTCCGGGCTGAGCCTGGTTGAACCGGCCATGGTAAGGTAAGGCCTCACTACAGGCTGTTGTCTCTTTCCTCACAGGATGATTCTGAAGTTGGGGTGATGCAGAGCAAATACAATAAGACACAACACCAACATTTTAATTAAAACATCGATCTATGATTAAAAAACACGCTCGGACAAAAGAATGACCGAATGTTGGAGGACGGAGGGC